>NC_056732.1:1156723037-1156855537 GCF_019279795.1 Protopterus annectens | reverse complement strand
TAATTTATGCTAATAAAAACTATGTTAAGCATGCCACTATACACACTTAACTGGATTTCTGAAATACCTGATGTCAGTTGTTTTACTACTGTAATTGTATGCAGTAAGGACATTGCAGTTCAAAAACTTCATTTCCCAGATAAAGATGATTTTCATAAACAATTCTGTAGTAGATCCATGGGTGATTTTGTTTTAACTTAAAAGTGCTTTCCTTCTGGGGAAATACGGAAATTTGTTTGCAACCACAAAATTAGCCACGTGCACATTTGTGATCTGCATTCTCCTTTTCCATAGTCAAAGAACAGCTACATAGACTTTGCTTTGCTTCTGATAGTATTCAAACAGAACAATACTATTGTTTAATGGTTGCAGTTTTATTAATAAATGTTTGATTAGTCAAAGAGTGAAGTGGGTGAGTATTTTTATTGATTTCATTTTTCATTGAACATGCGGGGGTTGGACATAGTGCAACAGTGAGTGACAGAGGGGTGGCGACTTCTCCTCTTTCCCCACCACTGTGGGATTTAGGCATTGGATTATATAAATAGCAGAGGAAGTGGTGAGCACTGTCCCCACCTAGAATCCAGAGAAGTTTGCCCCTTATAAAAAAAAAACAAAAACAAAAAAAAAAAACTTTTTTTTATTTTAGTACAGTTTTGACTGAATGCACTGTCAATGTGTTAACATATTTCATAAAATATCAGCCAAATGCCTTTGTAAAGTTTGCATGTTTTATTATTAAAACCTATGTATATTAGAGATAATGTGCAAATGTTTCTCTGCCATTTCTTTTTGCTGTATATATGTATGCTCTCAATGTGTGAAGTGGGCTTTCTGGTGCTAAATTATGCAGTTTTTTTAGCTACTTCAGATGAACTATATTAAGTTTAATAAAGCTGCCATTCTGGACAGCTGTCCAAATACTTCCTGAAGTTATGTCATTTGGCCTTGACTTTTGATGATATAATAACATGTTTTCTGTACTCTGTAGCAGATTTCAATGCAAACTGATGCAGAATGCAGTGCAATCATTCACATAAACACCAAATTAATAAATAAAGGACCTTTGCACATTAAACTGGTAAATCTCAAAACTTTTTCACCTCTGTTAGTCAATCTACAAGAACAAGATCTTTTTGTAAATTAAGGCATTATTCACAAACAGATCCTACAGTTGCAATTCTTAAAGCTAATCTCTGCTGTACTAATTTTGACATTTTTATCAACTGTGAAACTATTTTTACAGATCCGTGCCTGAAATTTGTTAGTTTTGCTCATTGTACTACCTGGTAGCTAATATAAGTAAGATATAGAGGCTTATATTAAGTTAACAGAACAACAGGTGTTGCATCAACATGCATTCTCTGAAGAATACGAAGTATGAAACTCTAATGCCTGGCATTAATGACTGACTATAATCCTTAGTGATTTTCCAGAAATTCCAATCTTTTTATGAGGGATATGGCAAATATATGAGACAAAATTGTGAACTTTCTGCAAAATCAGGGACAGCAGAGAGGCATGGATTGCAAGCAAAACAAAGGACTCCTCTGAAGAAATAATGGGCAGGATTCACGAAGCCTCCGTGTAAGAGTTATAACTCATACACGGAGGCTGCAGTTAAACGGAGTGATGTCAGCATGCTCTGCATATTCATGAGAGCATGCTGAATCACACCTAAGGCTAACACGGTCCATGTAAGACAGTAGGGGGCATGTCCGTAGGCTGAGCCCTGTAAGCGGACATGCCCCCAGAAGAGTAAAAGTGCCCAAAGTAAACACCCACGGCAGAGTCCATGGAAATGTGAATAAACACAACACAACACATGCCCCCACAGACTACGAACATAAAATGTACAAATGAACATCTCATCATTTTTTTTCAAATTGTAAAGATGTTTAACCGTGAGTGCGCTCGTTTGCGCGGGCGTGCTCGTAGCGCAGCTACAGTTAGCAGTCAGTGGGAAAGAATATAAGAACTAAATATGCAAAGTAAGCCAAGAAGCAATAGCGTAGCGGTAGAGATGTTGGCTGAAGAGTAGGCATTCATGGTTTGAGCCCCCACACCACCAATTTTTATTTTTAGCAAAATAAGCACGAAACAAGTCCCTGACAAATATGTACACATAAAATCACATTTTATGTAAAATGTAATGAAATAGCCCATTTATATGGAAGAAATGTGAGGTAACAAAACAATAAATAATGCCAGATGTGCCCATAGCTGAGCTTCAGTTTAACAGGGTGAGTGCATCTGCCCGTAGGTGAGCAGTGGTTTAACTGGTGCAAAATGAGTGCCCGTAGCTGAGCAGTGGTATAACACGCTAAATCTATGTGCCCCTAACTGAGCTGAGCGTAATATGCGTGCTGATAGCCAAATGAGGCTTAAACCAGCATAACCCGTTTGCGCGGAGCTGCGCACCACGCAAACAAGCTAACCGACGGGCAACGTTGAGCAAGCCATATCAAAACAGCCTTTACACAGACACACCCCTCAGCTTGTCTAGACAGTCATAAAAAATAAAAAGTAGTGGCCAGGTTCGAACCCAGGATACTATACACCATAGTCAAGGTACTGAACCACTAAGCCATGACAGCAGTACCTATAAATGCAATAATAGCTAATATATAGGAATGAATACAAACTGGAGCATGACAATGCAGGTTTAGTGAAGTTGATACAATTACAAATTGGCCAATCACAGATATGTGCTGGTAAAACGGACTATATAACCCCCATAGGCAGGAATACACAGCATAAACAATTGTAGAACTGACTTGCAGCCAGAATGACAGGAGTAGGTGAGGGTAGTTGCTTTCGAGCACAGAGGTGGGGCGTTGAGGAGTCCAGGTACATGGTCTGGCTCCTAGTCCACAATCATGAGGCCCAACTCATGCAGGGCCAGGTCCTGTGGGGAGCATATAGGGCTGAGGCGTGGGACCGGTTGGCTCATGATCTCACCAGTGCCACAGGGATTCCAAGGACTGGTGAGCAGGTCCGTCATCGCCATGCAGACCTGAAGAGATGCAAGCAGGACCAATTGAACCTTTGGATCCAGGAGGCCCGGCAAATGCCCAATGCCCCACTACTGAGTAAGTTACATTTAATTATGTATGTAAGAAATTTAACTAGCTGATATTATGGAGATGTGTATTCCAATATTACATCATTTATATTACAGCCGCAGGTGTCCGTTCTGCAAACCGCAGAGCCTATGGCGATAGGCTGGTGTGGTTGCGCCACCAGGCAGGTCAGTAATCCACTACCAGTAACTGTAAAGAAATATAAAAGTATGACAGTCAGCAAAAGAGTGCAGTGTAGTCACTAAGTAATAAAATGTGCAAGTAACAGTGTGAAAGTGTTTGCAAGTATTGCTTGATTACAAAAGTGTGTTGCAGTCTGTAATCCAAACAGAAAAATGAAAATGTCTGACATAAATTCTGAAATAAAAATGTCCCACCTGTAAGAAAATAGTACACAACCTGCAGCAGGCTGAAAAGTATAGCTGCAGAAGATGATGAAATCACATGTGTGAAATATATCCCTGTTGAAATACTGAAACATGACAGAAGTGAGACTGCTGGAAAGGATTGTAATAACTACAGGTAAAACATGTCAATAAAGCCTAGAAGTAAGTACCATCCTGAATAGGAAATGAAAACAAGTGAGAGAATGTGAGAAAGTGCCATGAATCCAGCAATACAGTAGTAATAACCCCTGAATAAAGTATACTGCAGTCAGTACAGAATGAAATGCATGTGAGAATCAAAACCAAACAGCAAAATCTGTTCAAAGTGTTGCTGCATCTGGAATGTGTATTATCCCAAAATCTGGATATGTTGCTCTCAGTCTGCAATATGCAGATAGTATGATCGTCTGATATACAAAACATCCACACTTGTCTATAGCTATATAAAGCAAATGTAGCAGGATGATGTAGCTGAACAAAGCTAGATATTAATGTGTATGAAGAACAATAAAATGTATATTGATGTTGCAGTAACAATCCTATCACCAAGTAGAAGTAGTTATCATATTGGAAACTGTAGTTAGAACAGTAGTGTGTATATATGTGCAGCTATTAGAAATGTACAGCATATCTATTGGTATTCGAAGGTGTTAATATTATTTGCTTCACCCCACCCTACAACCACATATAACCCAATCCAGCAATACAGTAGTAATAACCCCTGAATAAAGTATACTGCAGTCAAGACAGAATGAAATGCATGTGAGAATCAAAACCAAACAGCAAAATCTGTTCAAAGTGTTGCTGCATCTGGAATGTGTATCCCAAAATCTGGATATGTTGCTCTCAGTCTGCAATATGCAGATAGTATGATTGTCTGATATACCAAACATCCACACCTGTCTATAGCTATATAAAGCAAATGTAGCAGGATGATGTAGCTAAACAAAGCTAGATATGAATGTGTATGAAGAACAATAAAATGTATATCGATGTTGCAGTAACAGTCCTATCACCAAGTTGAAATAGTTATCATATAGGAAACTGCAGTTAGAACAGTAGTGTGTATATATGTGCAGCTATTAGAAATGTACAGCATATGTATTGGTATTCGAAGGTGTTAATATTATTTTCTTCACCCCACCCTATAACCACATATAACCCATTCCACATGAAAATGGTATGTGCAATCACAATTAACACCCCTGGACATTTGTTCTGTTGGGTCATATATATTTGCATGTCCATTGATGCATCTGCCCTGTTCATACAGCCAAACCTGATGGCCTGTTGCCATCAGTAAACCCTGCATATTGTTGGACTGTGTATTGCTGTTCAAATTATGCATGTGTTATGCTCGCTGTTCAATGGTGTGAATATCTGGGCGTTTGGTTAATGGGAATACTAATGCATGCTGTTACAACTAATTGTGAATGGTATTATATGTCACTAACCCAAACTGTGATGACATAATGCAAAACATAGGACGACAGGGAAGGCAGGTTCCAGCGGACCCACCTCTCCCACCTCAGCTGGCGAGTGCACCTGGCACTAGTACCCAGTCTGGACCCTGCTCCGGTGGCCCTGTGCCACCTGCAGGTGGAAGCGCTGCAGGGATGCGGCTCACCCCCCCTCTGCAAGTGTGGCCGGAGGATAACCACCACTCACCCTCTGTAGTGTCCGGACTGTGATGCCTAGGGTGATCCGGGACTCTGTTCTCGAGCCCCTATGCCAGCTTGAGGCACAGGTGGCACAACTTACGGGCATGCCTGTTGCCCGGCCTACACAGCCCCCAGCACAGCCCCGTCCTGGGCAGTGAAGGAACATTGGCAACTGCCTATGGGTGGGGATATCAGTTCCACTGTTGCCATCTGTGGGCTCATGGGCTCTGGATATCCAAACCTCCGTCCCCGTCAATTGTATAACCCCCCACATGTGTCATACACTGCCCCTGTATGCGTCTTGTTTGTCTTGTCTGTTTACCTACCCAACCTACCTCCCCAGCTATACCAACTTCCTTCACCTGACATACCACTCTCACCTGAAAAAAAAATAAAAAAGGGCACTCTGTACCCACAAAAAAAATATGCCCCATACATAGCTGCCCATTCCGCACACATGTCTGCTGGACATGGAAACTATCAATTACAATTGGCTGTACAACAAGTATTATTGTTGTCCTGACACCTCTCTCAGGGGTGGAAGGTTTCAAATGTCACACCAAATTACATACATATGCACAGCTGTTGCTGATGAAGAAATGGGCAGCTATGGGCCTTACCTACATCCCTCCTGCAAATCCCAAGCTTGTTTCCCTACTGTCTTACCCTCTTTGTGACCCCATTTTCACCACTTTCCTGTCTCCCCATTTTCATTTCTTTCAAAGAAAATAGAGCGGGTGTGTGCCAGAGTAAGCACTGTTAAGCGGTTGTAAGCGGGTGTGCGCATGTGTGCACAGAGCTAACCGCCAGTGCGCATGCTTGAGCTTCGCGCAAACCAGCGCTAACCCGGTTACAACTGCTTAAAAGTGCCTTAGTCACTTTGATTGACAGGCCCTGTAGTTAGTTCAAAAGCAAAATAAAATCCCACTGTTAGTCCCGAACCCAGGACCTTAGAAACAGTAGTCTGCATGACTTACCACTAAGCCATGAATCTTATACAAGAACATTGAGCTAAAATAAATATAACATGTAATAGTAGGGATGAATGTAAAGGGAATATAGGATGTGTAGTACACAAAGCATGTCATTTAGAATTACTGTGAAAACTACTGGATTCCCATAATAGTAGTGTGTGAACAGAAACAGCCATGCTAGTTGGTAGCTTGTATGTAATAATGTCAGTTAATGTACATATATAAATGTATGTATATTTATATATATAAATATATATCTATATATAGTTGTAGGTGTCATTGTGCATACACACATACTACAGGGAACAGGAGAGAGGAATGGAGAAATGTGAATCTACAACACAGCCTGAATCATGAGAGAGATACTAACCTTTACAATCACAGAACAGTGTCCACGGCATACCAGCATGGTCCCCACCCTTACAATCTGAAAGGGCAACGCCTATCTCACATACCCTTTTATAGCACTGTCCTGAAATCACAGTGAGAACTGCAATCAGTACACAACTGGCTGCATGCAATTAGCAAATGCTGGCTTACAAATGGTGCAGAGGCCATCACATGGACCTATGCAGATACCTACAAAAGCATCCTGTACTAACACTCCACACATGCAATACATTCATTGCACTGTCTGGAAGCAGACAGAGGGAGAGAGACAAACTGAGACAGAGAGAAAAAAAACGCTACACACTGTGACTCTAAGCTGTCAGCAGTGACAGTAGCAGCAGGAAGCAGAAGCAGTGGTAACACAACCAGCTGCGACAAACACAGGTAATGCAAAGTAGCAGGTTAATAGTCTGCATACTGTGAACCCTCCAAATGTGTCATAGGTCTGTATCTATAGGTATGTCCATGTGATATGTTGTGTGTACGTAGTTCCACCAAAAGGAGATGACTATACATTACATGTCAATCAGTGTTAGGCCATGATCCTGGCAGCAGTTGTCTGTGCGTTGCCCTCAGCAATGGCTGTAGTGACTGCTTTGAAAGGTCAGCCAGGTTCAAAAGGCAGGATCAGCACATCACAAAGGCAAACTTGCTGGGAACAAGTGTCTGCAGGTACCCAATATCATGTGTACACGTGACCACGTGTGCATGTGTGCATGTGTACATGTGTGCATGTGTCCATGTGTGCATGTGACCACATGTGCATGTGTGCATGTGTGCATGTGTCCACATGTGCATGTGTCCACGTGTGCATGTCTGCATGTGTGCATATGTGCCTGTGTACATGTGTGCATGTGTGCCTGTGTGCATGTGTCCACGTGTGCATGTCTGCATGTGTGCCTGTGTCCATGTGTGCATGTGTGCCTGTGTCCATGTGTGCATGTGTGCATGTGTGCATAAGTGCATCACTGGTAACAATGTGTGGACACTGTAAACTGTGTTTCCTGTCTTCCTCCCACAGGTTCTGGTGCTGTTCTGGTGTCCTGCAGCAGGGAACGTGAATCTGGTGCCACAGGTACTGGTAATGATGATATCTGTGTAATGGTACAGGAAGGTGTGTCAGGGTCCGCCATTGGTCAGCCAATTGACAGTACACAGCTGTCAACCCCGTCATTGCGCACAGTCATCCTGCCAGTACATCCTTTGTCACCATTGTCCCTAGGTGATGGACAGGATACAGTGGGCATTGACCAGGGTAATGTGGTACCTGTAGCACATGCGTCCCCACACAGCAGCCATGGGCAGGGTACCACACAGACAGTTGCCCATGGGTTCTCGTGGGAGCATCCGTGGGCGTACTGCCTCTGGCAGACGTGCCCAAAGAGGTCTGTCAACCTCAGCTATGTTTCAGGCTGTCATGCAGGCACAGTCGCATATGGAAAGGTACACCAGACAGGGTCTGAGGGAGCTGAGAGCATGTCGCACAGCCATGACTGACAGTATGCGTGACATCGCGGATGCTATCCGTAATTTCACTGATGTCATAGACAGACGTTGTGGGGACATATTACAGCAGTTCCACAACCAAATGTCCATGAGCCAGGGCAATGGTGGGCGTTTGTGACGTCAACGTGGCCATATGCCAGCAACAGCAGCAGCTGGCAGTCAGCGCAGATGACAACAGGCCTGCGCACGCCCCCATAGTGCCAGCAGCAGCCCCAGCAATGCTGGGTCTGTGCTGTCATCGGAACGCCCCAGGAGACCACGTGCACATGGCTCTGGACAGTCCCAACAGGGACCTGTGTCCAGTCAACAAACTCCCGCTTCTGATGACAGTACCCAGTCTGGCTTAGTACTGGATGCGGTCCGTAGCACCCCTGCCAGGCACAGGTACCGTGTCCATGCCCACAGACACTGATCTGTATGACCTGCCAGGTGCAGTCTGTGGCTGTCCACAAACCCCTGTATATGGCAGCCATGATGTGGAAATGTGTGCGTGCATACACACATGCGAAATGTTAACACCTAGGGTGACCACATACACGCACACACTGCACCAACAGTGACCCACCCTGTACTGCTGCCCCTCACCAACACACATACACACACATGTCAATTGGTGGTATCAGTGGCAGACTCAGGCATACCTAATCCCCACCCTGTGCATATGATGACACTGTGCCACCTCCTGCAATCTCCAACATCATTGCGGGGACAGGTAAGCATGTTGCTGATGCACAGGGTGACTACATAGAAGTGTATTAGTAGTATCATGTTGGTAACAGTACAGTGTGCTGATATGACTGTGTGTATATCCCAGCATGCCTGATGCAGTAACTGTATGAATGTCCTGAATTGTCATCTGCACCCATAGTACGTACCAAAGTGTAACAGCTGCACATAATTGCATGCCGGTGGTAAGGATGTCAACAGATAGCCACATACATGGGTAGCACAGGGGGGAAGCTAACACAAGTAGTGATATGCAATGGTGGACATGTACAGTAATGGTGTCAAGTTGCCCACAACGACTATGCAATGTGGATGTTTGCGCATGTTGATATGTGTGCAGTACCAATGTAATCCAAATCACAATTAACTATGACATAGTATCAGTTCTACCATGGGCATCTGCACTATGTATTCCTGGGTACATGTTGATAGTGCCTACATATTTGCATTGTTACTTATTGTTAGTGTTACCCCTTCTTTGTTGTACAATGCACTACTTCCAGCCCTGCTTACTGTAGCTTTGTTTGCATGCATGTTCGCATGGGGTTCCCTGGAACACTGCTTACACCTGCAATGCAGAGTTACAGTGCTTCTGTGGACTCCTAGTGACATCTGCATAGCGTACGATATGTATGACAGGTTTACACATGACAGAACTTCACTGTCTGTCCTGTTCGCATGTACGTTGCCTGTGACACATTGCACATGTCTTACCTGGCATTTACCCACGTGTGCAGTCATATATGCCAGTGCTATGAAACAGTAGCAGTACACCCACACATACACACCTTCAGTATGTTGTTCCCCATTGGCCCTATGTGTTGGTACTCACCATGGCAATCACACTACTAGGGTAGCATGTGCAAAGGTAACCTGTGAATCATCTCTATGGTCCAGTTGTGGTTTATGTGAGTCATGTGGCAATGTCACAGCTGCCACATGTATGCAGTCAGCCATCACCCTTGGCCAGGAATGTACAACACATGTGTGGGATGCCACCACACAGCCAATCTGGGGACTGAACTTGCTGAACCCAGTAATGCCATACTCTGTCAGGTGGCATGTCATATTACAGTGACTACAATACAAGTCAGACATAGACATGCACTGACAGCATGCTGAACACACTGGGGCATACGTGGGGACTCAGAATAGCATCCTGCCTGAGCATCACACACCTCCGCAGCTGGCACACAGGCATATGTTCCGTTGGAACAGAGCACATGCCACACATGGCACACACATCCCATGTGCCACACACTCTCAGCCTGTAGGGCTACACAACACACCTGCTACAGACATATCAGGTACCTGTCTTGGGTGCTGCACTGGGGTCCCGGTCAACAGGCTGTATCTGGTGAAGGTCACAGTGATATGCCTCAGGGGCACTGTGGTCCACCACAGAGCACATGCATACAGGTCAGTCAGAGGCATGGACACATATGACTCACTCATTGACCATGCCACTATGGCTGCCCTGAGACATACCTCCCTGGACTACATGATAGGGAACATAGAGTGGATCTCTCAGCATGTGGCACAGGCCAGTATGAGCCTGATCTTGGTTGCCAACATACCCTCACCAGGTATGCTACCACTATATGTAGGAAGGGTGTTGTATGTCTACATTCTGCTCATTCTCCAATGTCATTCATAGGGTATCCGCTGGCTGTCAACGTGTGCGTACATGCTAGGGAAGCCACAATGATGTGCAAGGGTCATCTTGCATGTGACACCCATGGCCTGATGTATATTGGCAAAGCTCCTTGATTCACACATACTGCCTTATGCTGCAGGACACAGATTACATAGCCACCTCCGTGGGTATCACACAGGTTAGGACACTAACAGTGCTGCTACACAACACCAGCAGTGTACACTGCAAGATGCATGCACTGGACACTGTCCTCAGCATGGTGAACTGCAATGTCTGTGCAGTACCAGAGTCCTGATTCATGGCTCACAGGTGTTACCCATCACTGACAGGTTATGCCCCATACCATGTCTGTCGTCCCCTACACATGTAAGACACATGGACAGGGGGGTGGTATCCCAAGGCACCACAGATACACACACCTCCAGGTTGTTGGCACAGCACAAAGCATCTGGGCCTAATCATGTGCAGCTAACAGTGTGTCGGACTGCCATCTGGTTCATAGCCTGGCACACACAACCCTCCCATACACAGGAAGACCACCTATCCTCCATAAAAATACTGGCAATATGACAGTCTCAAGAACTGTCTTTATATGGCTGGACTGCATCCAGCCAAACATTGTGCGTGAGCATTACTGTAGCTACAACACACTAGTTGAAGGGTTCACAGCATGTGGTCACTGAATTGCAGTGGAATGACATGTTACCACTCCCACAACAGGTGGGAACATGCAGCACCTGTACATCGACTACATGTAGACTATATGGCCCAGACCAGATGTGTATCCCCTGCTGTAGGTATTTTACTATATACACGCACACTGTATAGACACATACTGCGTGCGGCCCCTGCACAGTAAGACACAGTCATATTGGTATACATTGCAAATACCATTTATCCACTCGAGGCATGTGTCAGACATGGTAACTACTGCAGGTCACAGGTATTTATCTGTATGTGTCACACACATACATCATGTGTGCAATGCCATTGCTGGTTTAGGCAATGGCATGCATTGTTATGTACAAAGACCCACACAAGGTCATAATGTGTGACACAACCACATGTGGCAGTTGTGGGTTACCAAAACATACCTATCTGTACTCTGACAACGGTAATAGACCCAGTAGCAGAGCGCACTATTGGCATTACTGGCCAACTAGCCCTGTTTGTCTGTGCTGATAGTGTGTTCACATCCCCTGTGTTTACAGGGGGAATATGCAGCATCTGGTATATTGTAGTATTTGTCAAAAGGATCTGTTCTCTCACACTTGCATTTACACACACCCTACTACCCCCACACACACACACTTACCATGTGCAGGATTCATACCCCTACCTAACTAAGTCACGACACGTGAGAGAGACGCATTAGCAAAGTGCTCTATTCAGATTACTAAATAGTTCCTCTTCTCTGGCTGTACTTATAGGGTGCTGACATCATCAGTATTTTGAAAGGGTAATGTGCATCAGGTAGTGTGATCTCCTGAATGCCAAAACTAACATGTTTTTCATACGGAAATGCACACACACAAACTCCCCACATCCAAACACACACTTGCAGGTTTCAACCCCCTACTTAAATATGTTAAGGCACTTGAGAGTGACGCTGCAGCAGGTTGCGCTATTCTGAGTACTGGCAGATGTCTCTTCTCCAGCTGTATGTATAGGGTGCTTTCATCATCACTGTTTGGAAAGGGTAATGTGCATCATGTAGTGTGATCTCCTGATTTCAAAAAAGCACGTTTTTCATACAGAATTGCACACACACAGAGTCCCCACATCCAAACACACACACATGCCATTTACAGGTTTCAAATTCCTACTTAACTATATTATGACACTCGGGAGAGACGCATTAGCAGAGTGCGCTATTCGAATTTCTGGGAGGTTTCCCTTCTCCTGCTGTACTTATAGGGTGCTGACATCATCAGTGTTTAGAAAGGGGAATGTGCATCCAGTAGTGTGTTCTCCCAGTTGCCAAAAGGGACAATTCCCTCACACAAAATTGCACACACACTAACCCCCCTCAACCAAACACACACACTTGTCATTTGCAGGATTCAAACCACTACCTAGATATGTTATGACACTCGAGACGGATGCATTAGAAGAGCATGCTATTCGCATTACTGGGAGGTTTCTATTCTCCTGCTGTACTTATAGGGTGCTGACATCATCAGTGTTTAGAAAGGGGAATGTGCATCCTGTAGTGTGTTCTCCTAGTTGGCAAAAGGGATATTTCCTCTCATACACCCATATGACTAACATATGCAGGTGTTCACATACACCATTCCAGTTGTTAACATCAGGTACAGGCATATTGTGTGTGCGAACTACTCAGGCCTCTACCACTTTACCCTACAACCACTACAATTTGTGGGTCCATGTGCTATGGCAGAGCCACACACCACAGCCACATGGGGGAATACATATTGCACCTGTCCATCTGCAACGTGGGTACTCACTGTTCCACACCAGAGGTAGACCACCATTGTTGATATCTGACCATACCCACCTTTCCCTGGACATCCATATCCCATCTCCACCCCCAGGCAAGGTTGTCACTGCACACAAACTGTATTTAGCACAAGCAGACTCTACACTTGTGAAGACTGGGGTGGACGACTTCAGAGGACCCATGCTGGGGGACTATACTGGCCACTCAGTATAATCCTTGACAATTACATTCTATGAGCATGTGTACGGTTTGCATTGATCATGCTATCCCACATCTACCCATGACTGCTCCACAACAAGACACCTGTCAGCTGTACACCAGCCATATATGAGCCGTACAACAGACAGAGTGAGCTAATACATTGCAGAGCTGTAGCCCACAGAGGGAGGACATCTGTGAATAGTTCCGGCATGGCACTTCATTCACACATAATCATTACAACACAGTGTTGACAGTGGAATTATCCAGAAAATGCAGATAGGGCTCCACTCAGTCTGTTATTGACGGACACCTACTGTCAGAGATCCTCAGCAACCCTCTCCCAGCACACACCGACAACATGGCTGTGGCTTAGCACATTCAATCCCTGGGACCTCCACGGTGCCCCTGCTTGACAGAGGCACAGCTCACTAGCCTCACATGTCGCCTTCTGTGACCTACTTTACAGTGGCACAGTAGCCTACTGTACTGGGGATGCAGATGCCAAGCACACTCTGGCTGAGCTGTCATTCCCTAGGGCAACAAGCCTAGTATTGACCTCTACACCCATATGTTCAATTGTCGGATGCACAATATTTGTTGTGCTGTTCTACTGTTTGCAAGTCTTTACTGCCATAGCATTCCCTGTTCCTATAACCAACTTGTGTATCTGTGGAAGATGTTTGAATATGACGGCGATACACTATATCACTTATGTCTCTGTAGTTATTTACTGTGTGCACTGGGTAGATTGCTGTGTTGTGGTTGGTTTCTGGACTGACACGTACAAATACCAGATATGTGTGGCCAACTGCTAAATGGAGATATGGCCTAAGTGTGTGAGCATGCCCAGTTCAGCCTTTCCATGGCATGTTGTCTGACATATGCCTCATTTATCAAAGTGTGCGAGCATGCCCAGTGTGAGCTTTCCATATGTTGCACTCTGAAGTCCACCACATATGTGGGTGTGTGTGAACTTCAACAATATCTCATGTTTATGGTTGTGTGTTGGGTGTCATGTTGTGTACTAACTTGCCAACTGCTTCATGTCTGCCACAACAGGGATTATACTGTGCCTGCAGGGACTGCATGGGATAGTTTGCAGACAGTTCTCAACATACTTTCATAATGACCTAACACTGTAGTACCGTATAGTGTACTGGTTCAGTACTTTCACTGTGGTGGACAGTATCCTGGGCTTTAGTCCTATGACTGCTTGACATCTTCATAGTGAGCACAAAAGACAGTGTAGGGGCCAGTTGTGCACATATGACAATGTTGCATTATGTTCAGATATGGACTACCTACACCAGGCTCGTCCAACATTGCTAGTGTATTCCACAACATGGGTGGACATTGGCAAACACTAGCGATGTTCCCTAGGCCATTTCTGATGCTAGTCACAGGGTGTGTTTGTCCTTCGACACACATTGTAACTGGAGTTTGCCATGACATATGTCATGGTTAGTATACTGTGCCTCTGTCTACCTCTGACATAACAGTGATACCCAGGGTTAGCCTACCATCTCCCATCCACTCATCAGGATTCCTCTTGAGGGGTGTTGATAAGTGACTCTCTGGCTGACCTGTACCAGGAATTTACTGAAGAGTGGGGGTGCCTTCTGTGTTATGGATCATTCTGTACAGCTTGTCCTATGTATGTCAGTGCTGGAGTTCAGGTCTCTCATGTGCATAGCTCACTGCCATTGAGATTGTACAAGGTGCAGCATGTTCATTGATTCCAGGTTGGACATGGCTTCATACATCAGGCACAGCTTGCCTGTAGCTGGGCAGTATGGCAGTGTGTGGGGCTGCAGTTTGTTTACTCAGGCAACACATGGCATCTGTTCATGCTCTTTGCTACTCCTGGTGGGGTACTGTTGTGGACTTTACAGTTGATGGAGGTGTCTGCTGCGGTATATCCCACAGGGGCTATTGTAGTCAATTGTGACGCTGATGGAGGATGACTGCAGAGCCACAGTGACTTCCCTTATCTACATCTGGCAACCTCCATGTTTGGGTGGGTCTATAGTATATGTTTCTGCGAATACTACAGCCACATGTTTGTCCAGTGCAGGATATCTATCACCTTTTGTACCCAGGTCTCACATTACATGTTAGATACGTCATGGGTTAACACCTGTTTGGTAATTTGTGGGCACTTACTGCATATCCATGGTGGTTGTCTATACACAGTTCTGCAATTAGCTTGCTGACATGGCTATGGCTCCAGTTGTCTGTTTGAAGGTGGCCCTTTTGTGGGTTGCTTGTGTCATCTGGGGGTCGGATATGGTGGGCTGTTTGTACTCCTCTGCATACATGTTCAGTCACAGTCCTTCCATGTTGACCTATACCTATGGGACATGTATACAGAACGGGGGCGGGGCAAGACCAGGCCTTGTGGGATGCCACTCATATCTGCTTTGTAGTCTGTCATGGATGCGGCATGTCTGACCATGTCAGTTCTGTCCTTGGTCTGGTTTGCAACCCCTCTACTGACATAGGGTTATATATTTAAGCTGGTTAACATATCCATACTGAACTTGTACGGTATTGTCTAGAAGCATGTGCACGGTCCAGCTACGCTGTGTGGACCACATAGCCCTCATCAATGACCTTAATGACTGCTTCAAATGGGTCAAACATGTTTAGGGGCAGGATCTGCAGTTACGACAGCCACACTGTGTAGGGTCCAGTATCAGTAGGTCCACAATAGCCTTCTGTCTGCGGTACATACTGATCCTTTCCATAGCTGTGCAGACCAAGCTTGTCAGGATCCTGGGGTGGTAGTTTGCAGTATCCATTCAGGCAACACCTTTGTTGTGAAGGACCACTGTTGTTGTACACTGCTCTTTGGGTACATATCCTGTGGTAAGGCTGACACTGGGCAGCAATGTGATTTGGCATTCCATTATTCTTGGAGTCCATGTTGGCCTCAGCCCAGGACACCATCACACACCTTTGCTGCTGTGTGTTTTGCTTTGCAGATGATGGCTGTTACCTCAGCATCTGCAATGTCAGGGGACCAGCAGTCTGCTGGGATAGATATTTTGCACTCTGGTGGGGGAGGTGTTTGCACTGCACCTGTCAGGTTGTATGTTAGCAATATGTGTGTGTGTTTGGTATGTTGTTTGTAATATATGTGTGATTCAGAGCATATCTGTGGATGCCCAACATGGTTCCTACCATCAGTTGGGTAAGCCTTGTGATTATCCTAGTGTCCTGTACATTTTGTATCTTCATAGGTTCATGGGTTCATACTAGGCTATACACCCTAGGGCATTAGTAAGCCTAGCCAGAGTGTGTGTGTCTTTCGCCACCCCCTTGCTATGTTCTATTATGGCCATTTATGAATTTCTTCACTGTGCCTCTGTCTGGTCGTGACACAGTGAAGACCCCCAGTATACATGTACGACCATCCATCCACTTGGCAATATTCTTGTTGAGGGGTGTCAGTGATAGGCTCTGCCTAACATGGATTGGGATCCTGTTTCTGGGTGTAGGGAGCCTCTGGGTTATGTATCTGTCCCTCCAGAACATCTTATTTCATTATGTGTTGAGGCTGACATCTGTCACTCTCACAGCTCCAATGGCTTTGATTTCCTGTTGTGGAGCATGTCCATTACTCCTGTGTTGGACATGGCCTTGTTCAACAGACGTACAATGCCTCTGTGTAGGCAGTCTGTGACTGCATTCAGCTGGGGTGTCTACAGCCAGGCAGCATATGACATATATTTCGCACCCTTTATCCTGTTGGTGGGGTAACTATGAGGTCTTCCGAACCACAGCAGGTGTCACGTACGGTACATCCCATATGAGTCATTGTACTAGATTATGGGTCTGATAAGGGAACAGTACAGCTGCACAGTGACCTCTGTTGATGTAGATGTGAATCCTTTCATCATACGGTGTCCAATAGCGACAATCTTCCTAGCCACATTGGCATTGTGAGTGTCACATGACAGATTACAGTCGACTTGTGTCCCTAGGTCCCTGATTACTCCTTGCATACATAATAGTTTGCCACCTATGTGGTAATTTGTGTGTACCTTGTCTGGTATTTGGTGGGACATTCATACTGTCCAGTGTCTTCAGGATGTCTGGGTGGAGTTCTTGTGTGTGAGAGTGTGGTCTGTCATATGCTACAGACTGTACAGCAGTTTGGACTACACTTAGGTGCACATGCGTGGTCTCCTCTGCTTTGTGCATTGTCAGTTACCTGGCCATATGGGTGTCTGTGCTGCATATGGATACTCCCCCTCCTTTGATGTTTTGGTGCAGGTGTTGGGGCCATAACACATGATATGTGGTATAACCTAGTAGTGCTGGTGTGCTATCACTAGGCTTGCAGCAGGCTTCTGTCACTGCACAGACATCAATGTTTTCCATAGTGGGGAGTGCCTCAGGGGCATACATATTGCAGTTTACACATCTGGCATTGGTCGGGATTACCCTTATGTTTCCTACCACTTATGTTTTCTAGGGTGGTGGGTAGTCTTTTTGGCCTTGCCTACAAATGGCTCTATGGAGGTGGCAAAGGCCTTATCCAGTATCCAGACGCACAGGGGTAACAGGTGCAAGCCATCCCTGGAACAGCAGCATGGCTTGTCAAGCTTGACATCTCAAGCAGACAGACATTAGACCCTCTTGGACTGACAGCTGTAACTGTGCCAGCTGTTAAACATGATCATTCTGTGTTTGTACTGTGGCATCATTCTTGGCGAGGGTTGGATGCTGCACACAGCCAATGTCATACTGGCCTGGGGTACATACTCAGAGGGATCATCCATGTCTCTTTTCATGTTGACCAGGGAGGTACATCTCAGGTCATTCACACCAGCATGGACATTGAGTGCATCATATTTCTGCTTGCTTTGGGGTGACCTGCATCCTTGTGTTATGTGGCATTTTGTGGCAGCCTACAGGCAGCTTACTCTACCCTTTCCCTTGTTCAGTATGGTGAGTGGGACAGCAGTGTGTCTGCCTATACAGACACCTATTACAACTGTATCAGGCATGTTGTTTGTCCTTCTGGCCTGTGACAGTTTGGCACACCAGCTTTGTGTACTATTCTTTGCATGTGCTGTGTTTGGAGGTTGTGGTTGCTTGTGATCTGCTTTGGAGGCTTCTGTTGGTGTGGTGTGTTTGTAATTAAGGCCTCCGGGAATATTTTTCTGCGTTTATGTGTTTGGTTTACAGTTGTGGTAGGTCTATGTGGGACTGGGTTTGTGGTGTATGTGGTTACCTTCTCCTCCTGACTAGTTTTGACAGTACTGAGTTGGTGGAGCTCAACCTCTGGTTTGGATACATGGTTGCATCTATCACATATATTTGTATTTATTGGGGGGTGTTGTGGTTGTCTGTGTACTTGGGAAAGGTGTCACATTGCCTCTGGATTCACAGATTCTACTTGTTGTGGCTGGACTTAGTGGATTGTATGTGTGGACATATGTTATTGCCATACTACTGGTCAGTGATTACTTCCCTTTTTATGTTTGCTCTATCATGTGGTAGCTTCCTCATTCTCTTGCATGGTTTGGTAATGGCTGGAGTCCAGCATGCCAGATGCCTGTGTGTATGGCATTGTGTGTTGTTGTTATTTGTGATTGCATACTCCAAGCACTCCTGGCTGTGTTCATGGAATGCCTGTATAACATGTTCTGTGGTGTGTCCCATATTCTGCACTTGCACAGGGCCTTTCGTGGATTCAACATCAGTTTGGAGGGCTGCAACCTATGCTTTACACATGTTTTTCACTGTGGTATTCTGGCCAGGGACTGGGGTCGGGATGTGTATATCCAGTGTGATTACTCTGTGGTCTGGTCTTACCAGTGAGGGATACACTTCCCATCTTGCCATCCAGTACACATGTTGCTGATTATCACATCCAGTATGCTTACCCCTCTTGTGGGAGTGGTACATTGTTCCTGGACATTTTGGTTTATGGATTCTGGGAACTTTTCTCCTACTGTGTTGGTGCTAGTATAATGCTCCCGGTGTATGTCTGGGTATTTTCAGTCAAGCAATATAATGTGGTTTGGGGGGCTTGATATATTCATGTATTCCAACATAGGCCAGGTGCAGTTCCTGGTATTAGGACAGTAGTCTGCAGCAGGCTATATACTGGGAGGTGGTTTTAGCCATTGGTATTTGACCATGGTTAATCCATGCTGCTTCTTGTTGTGGTACCAACATGGGGGGTGTGGTTATCCTTGACATTTATTGCTAGTCACCCTCCTTTTGTAGCTTGTTCCATGGTTTGCGGCTGTACAGCACAGTATGAGGTGTGACCTGGTAGTGTTAGGGTGCTGATGTGAGCCTTGACCCAGTTCTCTATTACAAGACTGGTATCTACATTCTCCATACTGTGTGCATTTACACTGCACACATCTTGCTGTTTAGACTTCTGGCATTGGGTAGCATTACATCTAGGTTCCTATCCCTTGTGGTACCTATGAAGGTGGATTTGTGTTTTGAGACTTACCTATTCAGGGCATGCTGTGGATACTGACATCCTTTGCCAGGATCCATGGGGCATGGAATGATAGGTGTACGCCACCCCTAGCAGGTGGTGCATCATGTCATGCTCCGCATGTCTTCCCAGCCTGAAACAGATTTGCTCCCCTTTCACTAACTGCATTACTTCAGCCAGTTATTGCACTTGATCATCCCATCGTCATTTTGTGGCTTCATGCTTGGTGAGGATGGATGTTAGTCAGGGTGCTCAGGTATGCATATAGTACATGGTGTTACATTACTTAACACATGACATTCATGCCTCAGGTGGTGCTGCAGGGCTGCCTCTGTCGGATGCGCATATTACACTTCCCTGTACATGTTTGTGAGCAGGTCATGTCATTTTAGGCATCCATGTTATTATTTGAGTGAGTCAGAGGGGGTATCATTCCCAGGGTTCCTACTGAGCCAGTGTACGTGCTATGCATTGCCTCTTTGCCAAGGCCAGGGCATACTGGGCATGCCTCCTTCTGCCTACTGGGGCAGGCTCAGGTTGTTCTTCCTCCGAGTCACGCTCTGCCTGTTATGGCCTTGGCAATGGTGGGGGGCTGTTTGGCTCAGCCCTATGCTGGTCCTGCTGCAGCTGTTTTCACAAGATCATATTATGTAGCATAGCACATACCATGACAATTTGGGTACATGTAGTTGGTGTGTACTGCAAGGCTCCACCAGATGTGTCCAGACACCGGAACCGTGACTTGAGCAGCCCAAACACACGCTCTATTACATTACGTGTTTGTGCATGTGCCTCATTATGGCGTTCCTGTTCAGGTGTGTGTGCGTTTCTGATGGGTGTCATCAGCCACAGCTCCAGTGCCTAACCTGCATCCCCCACTAGGTGTCTGTGTGGGATGTCCCCATTGGCAAATGTCTGGTACAGCTGCGTCAAATGCCAGATGTGGGAATCGTGGTAACTCCCAGGGCAGCCAGCACATACATTCATTATTATGCCCTGGGCATTACACACGACCTGGCAGTTGATGGAGGGGAAGCCCTTGTGGTTAATGTAGGCCCTACCCTGCTCACCGGCTGGTGCTTTGATGCGTATGTGCGTGCAGTCTATTGCACCCACTACCTCAGGGTATTCCGCTATTTGCTGGAAGAGACACATATTGCTGGCCAATACCTCACGGGCATTGGGGAAATATACATGATCACTGACATGTGCTGACATGGCATCCAGGAACTGGTGCAGTACCCTGGAGGCTGATGCCTGTGATATCCCCATCATATCACCAGTTGGTCTCTGGAAGGTACCTGTTGCTAGTATTCTTAGGCCAACACATACCTTGGTTTCCACTGGGATGGGTTCCCCTCTGTTGGTTCTGTGTGTGAGGCGTGGCCTGCACAGCTCAACAGTTTGCTGCAGGAGCTCTCTGTCCACTCTATAGTGCTCTACTATCTCCAGCTCATGTAACCCGTGGTAGTTGACCCTGGGCCTGTACACTCTTCTCCGTCTCCTCTCTGTGGGTTGTCTGGCACCATCTGCATTATCACCACCCTCAGCAAGTCGCCTATGTCTCATTATGACAGCTATGGCAGCCCCTAACATTTCTGCTCTGAGTGAAGCTTTTTTAGTTTTCACTTCTATTAGCTTACTCCTGTCTTGCAGTGTCTCTTAAGAGAAACATCCTGCACTACTGTTTGCAGAGTTTTAAGTGCTGGGCTGGGCTACTATTCTGCCTGTGTAATTGCCTGCTTCTAATTGTTTTCACCTGCTAGCTTCAGCAGTTATCCCTGCTAGCTTTCTATTAATTCTGTTGCTTCCTTTTTCCTTTCTGTTTCCTCAGGGGGGAGCAACGTGCATACCAGCAGAAACACGCTCACAGTGGCTTACACGCGCACGCACGTGCTTACATGGTTCAGAATCTACTTATTCAGGTTAAAACGCGTGCACACCCGCGCAAACACTGTTACACATCTGCCAACAGCCTCCAACATGCTCAGCCTGCCCTACATGCACGCACACCAGCGCAAACAGTGTTAAACATCTCCCAACATCTCCCAACATGCTCCCACATGCTCAGTCTGCCTTACACGCACGCACACTGCCCTACTCACGCTTCATGGCATGCACACGTGTGCATGCACGCCCAGCAAGAAACTTTGGTGTAAGTAACAGTGTACACCTTCCATTTCTTGACCTTCCCTAACTTATCTAGTGGCACACCTCTTTCCATGATCTGTGTCTGTCATCTGTCATGTTACACTGACCTCCAATGAACTGCATTTCTTTCTAACATTCCCCCCTGTGATGTCACCTATCTCCTACTCTATTCCTCCCCCTTATGTATATCTTACACTACTCAAGCTGTGCTCATTTGCTATGTGACTGTGAGATTCAGTATCCTAACCCTCATTTACATAAGATTGCCTACTAATGCTTAGTTACATGTCTTAGACTCAGCTTCCCCCCTTAGCAACCACTACACAGTGGCCATGTTGTTTCTGGTCTGCTGGTCCCTGCATTGTCATTCCATGTATTGCATGAAACCCACATTTGTGGGTTTATAACCTTCTTTTTTATAGTTTTATACAGCGCAGCCTGTTTGCGCG
This sequence comes from Protopterus annectens, assembly GCF_019279795.1. Taxonomy (NCBI): domain Eukaryota; kingdom Metazoa; phylum Chordata; order Ceratodontiformes; family Protopteridae; genus Protopterus; species Protopterus annectens. The sequence goes on along the minus strand of NC_056732.1, from coordinate 1,156,833,423 downwards.
GGGCTGCGCTGGGTTTTTAATATTTTTGCATCGGTTTACCTTGCCAATGGCCACATATTTGGCCATTGGCATGCTGCCTGAGACATATGCACCCTTTATTTGGAGCTGACATGGCTCCGTTGTGGAATTTGCGGAAATGTACTCAGTTGTCAACTGAGTACATTTCTGCAGCTAAAACGTCTCTTACATGGACTGGTTTCTGCTTCGTGGATTGCTATTATACCTCATTTGCATACCTTTCAGCTGCAAGTGAGGTATTTAGCATGTCCAAGCCCAGTCCATGTAAGAGATGCTTTAGCTGGTCTCTTACACGGAGTTTATGGCTGTTCCTGGATCGCGAGGATTGAATGGAGTGTTACACGTCTCTTACACTCCGTGCAAGACTTCGTGAATCCTGCCCACTGACTTTAAAAGGTGTTAGACACTTCAATATAACACATTTTCTGTTTGTGTGTTTAAATGAAGGTCTAATATATTCTAAAAGCTGATTAACCTTCTGCTACTGCTCTTTGCTGATTGGCAATATTCTCTGTTACTCCCCTGGTATGAGACCCGATCCTAGGTGCCACTAACAAGGTTTAATAAAGTAAACCTAAGTGCAGTGAACATTGGGTCTTGCAATAAGGACGTTTCTAATAAATTCATCTTTTTTCTGATTTCGGAACATAATTGCAAACTCTGTGCTTTACGAATAAATTCCTAGTGAAGTGTATTTTACTTGGCATACAGTGTAATAACACAGATGTAATGCTGCAGTAAACATTTATCTGTCTGAAATAAACAGCTGCCTACTACTGAATAATCTTTTAGTTCATCTGTGTCTTCACAGAAGTACAAATTATTCCAAATGTTTTCTTTCCAGCACTATTTGTGGACTGCGATATAACATACAGACTCACTGTACAGCAGGACTATCATGGAGGTGATTCAGACATCCATAGTTTTCTCCCTAAAAATGAGCAGTCAATTCGTAGACAACTATTAGTTTTATATCTATTTCTTACTCCGTTTGTCAAGAACTATGTACTTTACGAGTAATATTATCCTGTTCTGTCTTACTTTTGTTACCTTTAACTTGAATATAGCTGCATTTATTTCTTGGTTTATTGTCTGAGTGACTGAATGTGATTTAAAATGATATTTACAGAAGGGTTTTATAAAATTGTATATTTATTTCATTACATAATTTTATCAGTTGCTTATATTTTATATGCATATACTTATACCTGTATTTAAGTACCTATTTTATATTCTAATATACTTTTTATTATGTGAATAACCACTGGCCATGCAATGTTCAAACTCCATGATTCTTTCTCAGTGTATTTTTGGTTACAAGTTCTTTTTTTCTACTGTGATTGCCTTGATTTAATTTGGTTATTTGTGTTATTACTTGAGAGCTTAAATCCAAGTAGTTACAAGAGCTTTTTGCTAATTCTGAAGCTGAATTTCATTTGTCATCTAGCAACAGGTTGATATCATCTCAGCAAAATAAGGAGGGGATTCTATGCAAATTCCTACTTGTAAGTTAACTCAGTTAATTGAATTTCTTTTCCCAGCTCCATCAAAGATACAACATCTTTTAGATTCCATGGCCAGTGAGAGAACTAGTGGCATGAATTATGTGGCAGCACTGAGAAAAGACTAAAGTGATAACCAGTAATCTTTCAATGCCACATTCCAATACGGCACCTTCTATAGCAGAACTAGTATGTGCTGCTCCCACAGCTGCTGTTAATGGCCAGGGTTTAATGAATGTGCTACCAGAATCATTGCCTCTAACTACACATGTGGATTTTAATGCATGGCTGAAAGACTCTTTTGTGGACTTTTTACAGTTTCATCCGTTCCAATAAGTAAATGTAACTTTTGATGAATGATTAAAACTATTTCAAAAAAAGCATGCTAGCTAGAAAACATTGTCAGAGGACAATGCATACTTAAAGGACTGTAGAGTTCCTAAGGGCCTAAGGGTTTGGAAATTTCCAAACAGTATTTCTCAGGATACTGTTTTGCTTAATGAAGTTTTAGCAGCATTTGATGAATGTTGCTTAAAGATACTTAAGATTGTTATTAGTTTTAATCAAAAAGAGATGGATAAGTTGTTGGAGTAATTGAACGAACTTCATGTCTCACTTAAAAATGACAATGTTCAAAGTTACAGTGCTAACTATAATATCTTTATGGATATTGAGACTTAAATTGTCCACATTAAGAAAAGGAAGTGTAAAAAGCTGAATAGGGATGAACTTGCGTACTTAAGTGGAACAGCTTCCAAAGTTAAAGAACCGTGAGTTGCATTTGGATTATGCTAGTGGCCAAAGTGATGCATCCCAGCAGACTGTTCATAGCAATAGCTTTCAACAATAATATGACTATACTGAGGATTATTCTGTGGTCAATGTTGACGGTTTTTAGAATGTGGGTAGACAGATCTACCTCACCAGTCTGAGGATTTGCACATAAAAAGATAAATATACAGGTGGGGTCTGAGAAAAAGTCCACATATCATCAGACTGCATGCAAAAATTATCAGCAGATAAGAGACAGGGATGATATTAACTGATTTGTATTACAATTTGGAGGTTTATAGATCATCTAGTGAATTATTTTCTAGTCCATGTGTGAATGATACTTTCCTTTTATACATAGCTCTCAACCTTCCATCTCAAAAATGAGGAACACTAGCCCTCATAATGTGGAATAAATGGGCAAACTGTGGAACACGTACTAACAGCTTACTAACAACTTCAACTAGGAAGGTCATAGGATGATTAAAATATGCTAGTTTTACTTATAAAGAAGATTGTTTAATGAATGATTATGATTCATTTCTATTTACCATGGATTTCACTTAAAAACATTCCTAACACTGAATGTGTAACAGAGTCTTTCAATGTGGAACTTCGAGGAACTTCGAGGAACATGAATATTTTAAGACCCCAAATGAAGTACGTTCCTCGTAATGAGGTACACTTGAGAGGTATGCCTTTATATTGGAATGCCAGGGATTCAAATTTTTTTAACTACAGCTCTGAACCTTTTAGAGAATTGCACTCTTCATTACTTAGAAAGTGATTCACTTTTGTTCCCAAACTCTCTACAGATGTGATTCACTTTTGTTTGTTGCCAAAATCTCTACAGATATAGCCAATATCTTACTGGGTTTGAAATCATATGTTAGAAAATTAAATCTTAAGGTGCTTTTGCAGGAATGTTTGAGCATGACTTCACAATCTAGTAAGCTTTCTAGTGTACATTTAACCCCCCACTACTTCCCATGTTGCTCCTGTTTGAAAAAAATGTGTGAAAAGGATATCAGGAAGCTGTTTAATGAACAAAAGGGCTTCAATAGGAAAAACTTATCTAAAGATGAATGGTCCCTTATGAATAGCTTGGTCCATAACCATGAACTTAGAATCATGAAGCCCAACAAGTGGGCAGGAGTTGTTTTGATGGATGCCATAGATTATCTGGCCAAAATGTATGAATTGCTTAACAATGAAATCTGTTATGTTAGAGCATCTATGAATGAAATAAGTATTCTTGCCACAAGCTTGATCTGTATTTCATTTATTTATGTATTTATTTGTTTGCTTATTTATTTATTGACATTTGTTAACCGGGTTAGTCCAGTTGAGCCAGGGACCCATTTTCAGTGGAGACCCGAGGAAAAAAGCTCCAGAAATAATACAAGTAATTATGACATTTACAAAATATTAAAGTAGGGCTACAGAAATATAGTACACGCCAAAAATTTGTTTGCAGCAGTACAATGCATAGGTAAAATAACAGTTAGCAAGTGCAATTTCCAAAATTTGAGATCAGTATATAGCATGGGCCAAATAATTAAAAGGTTTATAGAATATTACACAAAGGAGTACAGTATGAATACAGTTTGCCAGAGCAAGAAGTATGAGGAAAGAGTTGATAGGGAAAAGCAGATAAAATCAGAAGAGAAGAGACTAGTTCAAGTAGGGGTATGACAAGGGCATGACCAAGTCTTCAGGAGAAAAAGTTTAAGTTCTTTCTTAAACATGTACATATGCTGCATGCTTCTTATGCTGAGAGGGAGTGAGTTCCATGCATGGGCTATAGAGTATTTGTAAAGGGTCTTACCAATGTTTTTGTTGGGTTTGTATAACTGAAGGAGGTGGTTACTGGCAGTATGGAGGTGATGAGGGAGGTTATAGAAGGAGACTAAATTAGAGCTGGAGGGACAGGAGGAGGGTTCATAGAGGATAGAATGTGCAATATGTAGCTGGGGTATAAGTTGCTGTTTGGAGAATTCTGGCTATTGGAGTGACTTAAGGGCAAAAAAGTGGTCAGATTTGTAAGGAAGGTTAACGGCAAATCTGGAAATGTTGTTATAAGTTTGCTCTAGTTTAGTGATAAGAGATGTTTGAACATGATTAAGGACAGGGGCAGCATAAAGAAGGCAGGGTAGGAGTAGGGCCTGAGCAAGGGAGGGATTGGAAGAGGGTAACATCAATTTCTGATTAAGAAAGAGAAGTCCAAGTTTCTGGTGGGTCTTTTTATACTTTGTTGAATATGAATATCAAATTTTAGTTCATTGTCAGTGATAACTCCAAGTAGTTTAGTATGGGGTTCAGGTTTAATGATGGTGTTGTTGAGAGAGGATATACAGAAAGAGGCTCTGTACTGAGCAAGTGTTTTAGGGAGGAAGAGAAGGAATTAGTTTTTTTTTTGGATTTAATATGAGTTGGTTATCAGAGAACCAGGTTTTGACAGAGGGAAAATGTTTGTTGAGTGAGAGCTAATAGATCAGGGATGTTGTGGGCAGAGGTAATGAGGGTGGAGTCTTCAGCATACTATTGAAATGTAGAGAGGTTAGTAATAGAGTGAAGTTTATTAGTGAATATATTAAACAGGAGGGGGTCGAGAATTGATCCTTGGTGAACTCCAGTATTAAGAGGGAGGAATGGAGAGAGGGCAGTTTGCCAGTGGACAGATTGCTGCCTGCCGGAGACATAGCTAGAGAACCTGTTGATGAAGGAGGTAGATAGATTCAGCTAAGGAAGTTTAGTTAGAAGTTTAGAATGATAGACAGTATCAAAGGCCTTTGAACTATCGAGGAAAAGACTGGAGATAAGGAAGTTACCATCACAGGCTTCAGTTATTATTTGGGTCGATGAAAGTAATGCAGTAGAAGTGGTATGGTGGGGCCTAAGGCCATGTTTGGTAGGAGTGAGGAAATTGTTATCGAGAAGATGTTTGAGTAGCTGAACATGGGTTCACTTTTCCAAGATTTTGGATGGGGGGACAAGACAGCAATTAGTCTAAAGTTATAGGGATCTGTAGAGTTGCCGCCTTTGTGAAGATGGAGTTTATAGAAGGATTTCAAAATATTAGGGACCAGGGCTTCTGAGATGGAATGGTTAATAAGAATAGAGACAGGGTAAGGTGATGGAATGTGCAGCTATTTGTAGAAAATGAGGGGGTAGTTGGTCTGCTGAGGGAGAGCAGGGTTTAAGTTTGTAAAGGAGAGATTTAATTGTAGTAATTGGGACTGGTTGGAAAGAAAAAGCATTAGGGAGAGTTTTGTTATGGGGTAGTGAAGGTGTTGAGTGAGATGTAGTGCTCTGTGTATTAAGTGTGAGGTTTTGAATAGTTTCTATGAAATAGTTGTTAAAGAAGGAGGCAGTTTCAGAAGCAGTGTTGTTTGGAAAGAGATTGTGAGTAGTAGGGTTGCCTGGGTAGAGCAGGTTGTTGATGGCAGTCCAGAATCTTTGTGAAATTTTGTGTGTGCTACTTTGGTAAGAAGAAAAAAAAAGCTCTCTTGTCTTTGTTGACAAGTTGTTTTAGCCAGGTTTCTGAGCTCTCTGTATGTCTGCAGTAAGTCTTAAGTATGTCTTAAGGATTTATTATATGAAGGCCAGGTTTATTATAAGATTTACAAATATTTAATTGTAGAAAACCCTATAGTACCAGTTATCTTTGGCATTCCCAAAGTACATAAAGATCTGCAAAATCCCCTTTCCATTCTTTTGTGGCTGCATCTAGCTCTAAGACCCATCCCTTAGCTTTATTTGTGAATGGGACTTTAAAACATATTCTGCAGAAATGTCCTTATATATTGAAGAACTCTTGGGATTTTTTCAGGGCACATCAAACATGAGTTATATAAGGATGATTGGATACTGGCTACCATTGATGCCACTGATGGTTTTTTTTCCTGCATACCCATGATATTAGCACTGAATGGGTTGCAGAAGCTTGTATCCAGAATGACATACTGCATAATAATGAAACTAACATGGTAGTTGATTTTATGACATTTGTATTACATAATACTTTTTTCTACTTTAAGGGGGAATTTTATAAACAGAAATCTGGTGTGGCTATGGGGGTGGCTTGTGCTCCTCTATAGTCCAATATTGCCCTCTGGTACTGGGAACAAAACTATGTGTTCAGTATTGATTATATGTACAATGTAGCAGTTTTCCCACATTTATAGATGATATCTTTATTATTTGTAAAAGTGTTGAAGAAGAGCTAGTGAATTTTGTTACAGGTTTAAACTCCACTATGGAATTCTAAAATTCACATATAGTTTTTCTTCTTTGACAATTACTTATTTACATGTGAATGTTATTAAGAATAGGCATATATGCACTTTTGAATCTGATTTGTACCATAAACTCACCTATTCTAATAATTTCTTACACTTTCATAGCAACCATCCATACTATCAAAAAAAGTGCCTGGTCAAGGGACAGATGGTTAGGATGTCTTGAATAGTTTCCAGTAACGAACAATTTCTTATGGGAATCAATAATATTATAGCTATGCTTATTCATAGTGGATATCCATCTTCTTTGTTAAATGAAGTTAAAACATAGGTTATTGCAAAAAGGGAAGAGAGATTCTACTCCATTCTTGGAAAAATAATTGAAAAGGAAAACTTAAACTTATCTAAGCCCAAAGATTATGAACACACTATGCATACTAAATATTGCCCAGGCTCTTACTTTGCTAAACATATTAATTAATAATTGACACTCATTGAAAATGATGATGGGTTAAAATATATTCTAAGGATGGGTCTACAATTTACACACAAAAGGCATATGAACATTAAGGAAAGACTAGAAAGAAATAATGTATTAAATATAGTTGTAGGACTACATAGAGAACCTAAAGGTAGGGTTAAGGGTGGGTTCTGTGCACAATGTAAATTTATTTACCAGAGGCATTCTTTGAAATTAGATATCATCCCTTATGAAATTAAATTGCATTGTACATACAATTGTAATACAAAAGGAGTTGTTTACTTTGCTTTTTGTGACTACTGTCACTCATTTTATTTAGGAAAAACTGAACGCGCCCTAAAAAAGCAAATATCTGAACACATTTATGACTTGGAGCACAGTAATGAACATAATGCACTTCATAAACATAAGCTAAAATGTACTGGCAATAGGAGATTCTTATTTTTATTCTGGAATTAATATCTACCAATCCAAGTGACAGTCCTTGGGAAAGCAAGTTAGCGTATCGTGAATTGTTATGGCAGCTAAGGCTAGATGCAAGTGCCACCCCTGGTTTAAATGACATAGTTTCATTGAGTAGAGTACTTAGACTAAGAGCAGCTAAGCTATAAATGTAGTTGATTTTAGGAATCCAGGTGCTCTATGTTTAAAGTGGTTTTAAAATGATTTTTACAGAAATGTTTTAGAAAATTGTATATTTATTCCATTACATAATTTTATCAGTTACTTATCTTTTATATGCATATATTTATATCTGTATTTAAGTACATATTTTATATTAGTGAACAACCAAGTACATATTTTATATTGTTGAACAACCACTGGGATGCAATGCATAAACTGACTGCTGATATTGAAACAAGTTATCATGTGAACTATTTGGTAGTTAATTAGCAATACTATTTAAGTAGTTGTTTTGAAAGTACTACTAGTTTTTAAGACGTCCCTAAGATAGTCGAGGAAAAGTGTTTAACTTTGTTGTTAATAAACTTGGTTTTAGCTTTCAAACATCAAAAGTTGTTTTTCATCTTTTTAGCTTAGTGGCTTTACTTTGGAATTTTTCCCCAGTGTATTTTTGGTTACAAGTTCTTTTTTTTTTCAACATGGTTGCCCACATTTCATTTGGTTATTGCAGTTCCAGTGTCATACATGCTGCATACATGCATGTAAGCTGACACCTGGGAGTAGAACTACGTCAGCCAAGCCATTTCTATATTGCTGATGGTGAAAACCACTGTTTGCAGCATTTTTGTTTCATTGTTTTCAGACATTAACTAATGATCGGCTTTTGCTATTGGACTGCAGGACTGCAGCCCCCCAAGCTGTACAAAAACAAGAAAAAACAGAATAAAAAAATTAATGAGTCCTGGAACTCCGCACATGTGTGCTCAGAACTCAAATCCAGACTGCTGTTTAACCAGTCTGGATTAGGAAAGAAGGCAGCAGTCAACAGATGCCCCAGAAGTCTATTCAGTTACAACTGCATAGACTGGAAGGGGGTGGACTGTAAGGTCTGCAGTCTGCACATGCTCAGAATGGAACTGGAGGCTGGGCTTAGTGCACGCATGCATGCAATCCAAAACAGGAGCTGCTGCAATGGATTTTTGGCTTAAACAGGAGCTGCTGCTTTTGCATGGGAATGGGACTTTGCTTTTATGCAGGTACTGGCTCTCTCCTCAGTTAACTATAACTGGTGGCTAGAGAGTAACTCAGGCTCAAACCCTGAACCTTGGGTGCAGGTAACAAGAGCCTGAATTCCCTACCCATCACCACTTGTGAAAAGTGGTCAGATTTTTGCCTCATATGTTTGTTCTGTTATGATTTTCTGGATTTTAAATTTACTAAATAATGACAGACATTTTACTTTCTGACTTCATATTCCTCAGAAAGTACATGCGAACACAACACATTTTATTATACCAATTTTCTAAGCTTATAAGATCAATATTTGAAATTCGTCCCTATTTTGGAGCTGTATTCCCCCATTAGTGGCTTAGTCCAGTTTTTTTGTGCTAAGAGGTTGAGAGCTATGGTGAGAACTGAATTCACAAAATGATAGCCATTGCAGTTTCAGTCTTCCTGCCTTTTAAGAAACAACTGATTTGGCAAAGTGGTATGTTGTTCTGACTGTAGTGCACAGGGTTCTGGGTTCAAGAGTTGGCAGTGAAATGCATGATGGTAGCACAGCATTTTACTCTAGCAACTTTCCAAGATTATGCAAGCAATGTTTAAAATGTGTCCCTGGTTTGGGGGCTTTTGCCCCCCCCCCCAGTAACTGTTGGCTTTTTCTAGCTTTATTGTGCTCATGTGCTGCAAAGTTGAGAGATACAGTTGAGTGTTGACTGGATTTTACAAGGAGTTAAGAGCTTCAGGGGAAGATAATTTTAGTGCTGCATATGCTGAGTCTGATTGCATTGTTAATAGCACAACAGATAGTTCACAGGTTCATAGGTAGGTACTAGGCTATTGGCCCTAGGCCTATATAAGCCTAGCCAAAGGTACCCTGGCTTTTGCCAACCAAGAAAATTATTTTCCTGTGCCACTGTCGAGCAGAGCCACATAAGTGATCCCCGGGGTGAATTTCCTAGCTCCCATCCAATCATCAAGATTTTTCTTAATCAGTGCTAATGAGGAGCTTTGTTTGATATAGATAGGTAGTTTGTTCCAGAGTATGGCAAGTCTCTGGGACAGGAATCTATCCCTCCAGCATGTTCTGTTTATTGTTGTGACAAGGTTTAGGTCCCTAGAGCATGTAGCTCATAGGGATTGGGATTTCTTTAAGTGGAGCATGTCTAAAAGCTCTGGGTTTGACATAGCTTTGTGTGTTAGGCAGAGATCGCCTCTGAGTAGGCGATATGCAATGGAGTAAAGCTGCAGTTTTTTGAGACGGTCTGCATAGGGCATCTCTTTGAGGCCAGGAATCCTCTTTGTCAGGTATTTCTGTGGCCTTTCCAGTTGTTGTAGATGTCTTGTGAGGTACCAAAAGGGGCATTGTACTCTATAATGGGTTTAATGAGTGATGAGTAGAGGGGAATAATGACCTCTTTTTTCCTGGATGAGAAACCTTTTATGATGAGGTGTGCCACATAGAAGGATTCCCTGACTACTGTGGTGATGTGATTATCAAAGGAGAGACTACTGTCCACCTGTGTCCCAAGATCTCTTATCACACTTTTGGTGTTAAGTAGACTACCACCTATGTGGTAGTTCATGGGTACTGAGTTTTTACCAAAAGGAATGACAATGCACTTTTTGGCATTGAGCTTGAGGCCATGGCTTTGACACCAGGCATCTGTCTCAGCAAGGCCCTTTTGTAGGATGTCCACATCTTTTAGAGTTTTGATTATGGCTCCTAGTTTGCAGTCATCTGCGAAATTCATTAGCCAAAGACCTTCTGTGTTGACCTGTACCTCAGAGAAGTAGATACCAAACAGGAGAGGACCCAGGAGTGAACCCTGTGATACTCCACTTGTCACTGGTCTGAAGCTGGATTTGGAGTCTGCTACTTTCACAGTGTGGGTTCTGTCAGTGAGCCAGTTGGCAACCCATCTTGTGACATAGGGATTTATACCTAGTTTAGTGAGTTTATCTATAATTCCAGAGTGGGCGATGGTGTCAAAAGCCTTGGTGAATTCTAGATAGGCTTTGTGAACCACCTTACCCTCATCTACGGCTTTGGTGACTGCTTCAAAGAAGTCTATCAGATTTAGGAGACATGATCTGCCTTTTACAAACCTGAACTGTGTGGGGTCCTGAGTTTGGAGATTACCAATGTCATTGTTTATAAGTTCCATGATGATACGCCCCATAGCCTTGCACACCAGGGTCGTTAGGCTAATGGGGCAGTAGTTTCTGGGGTCTGTGGTGGCTCCTCCTTTGTGGAGTGGGATAACTGTTGCTGTGCACCATTCAGTGGGCACATAGTCAGAGGTGAGGCTATGATTGAACATGGTACTTAGGTGGGGTGCCAGTTCGTACTTGTTTTTGATGCAGAAGCTTGTGGTTTCTACCCCAACAATATGTAGATGCATTGCTGATACTGTATTGTGTTGCACTTTTAAAGGAGGTGGATGCTGCAGTACTGAGAATGTCCTCTTTGGCAGAGATACCTAGTAACTATGAACCTGTTATCAGTTTGTCATCCATACCCTCTTGCAATATTACTAGCTTATCATTTTTTTTTTTAATGTAACATAGGCAATTTATTCCTCAAGGGCAACAAACACTTTATTTGTAGATGAAACAATAAAACATAAAGTTGTTTTCTAGCAGCAACCTCTTCATTAGTTACATATCTCTTTAATGTGGAATTATTTAGATGACTTTTACTTCTGCAGAGATTTTGCATATTTACTGATACTGGTGGATTGTAGAATTTTGAGTAGACTTTTATGATGGAAATGTTCTGAACTGGGCAGTTTTGCCATTATTGGTGCATGCATTTTGCTTCATTGTTTACTGGAAAAATGTTCAAAACAATACATTTAAAAAGCCCTCTAACAACTGTCGTGTATTATGCAAGGAATATAATTTAGTACAATCAGTAAGGTGTATCAAAGAACACATGTATCCACCTACAACTCCTACCCTTTCTATTAGACAATCAACTACTTACCCCAACACAACATGGCTTCAGTCCCGGGCATAGCACAACTACAACCCTCCTTTCCTTCCTTCAAACCATCAACCATGCTCATGATTCCAACATCATTGTATAAATCCTTCTCCTAGATTTATGCAAAGCCTTTGATACAGTTTCACATAAAATTCTCCTATCCAAGCTATCCTATCTGAATCTTTCCTCGTCCTTCCTCAATTCATTTTCCAGCTACCTTGCAAACCACCAGCAAGCAGCTAAATGGAAAAATTCCAATTATTGCTTCCTTCATACTATCACAGGTGTCCCACAAGGCTCTATACTAGGCTCATTACTGTTCAATATCTTTACTAACGACTTCCATCACTGCATCCCTAATGCTAAATTGGTCCAATACACCGATGATTCCACAATTATCTGTTCTGCCAAAACCCTTTCTACACTTATGAAACTAACTCACGAAGCTTTCTCCTGCACCTAGTCCTGGATACTTAATAATCACCTTGTTCTCAACTCTTCAAAAACTAAGGTCATGTTATTTACCCCTTCTAAATCTTCCAAAATCAATATGAACTATTTCTCAATAATGACCCATAACTCAACCCCACTTGAAATAGTTCCCCATCCTAAACTTCTAGGAGTACTCATTGATGACCAATTAAAATTTGACATCAACCTACAAACTTCGTCTTCTTTCGGCTTTTTCCTGGTTATGGGTCGCCACAGCGGATCACCTGTCCGCTCATGATTGGCAGTGGAGTTTTACAGTGTTGAGTTGCCAGCCTGGCGCCCAACCTTCCAGAGAAGGCAGACACACGCATTCATACCTAGGGCTAATTTAGAGCATCCAATCCACGTGCAGCATGTCTTTGGAATGTGGGAGGAAACTAGAGCACCCAGAGGAACCTCACACAACCACAGGGAGGACATGCAGACTCTGCACAGAAGGCACCCCAGCCAAGGATAGAACTAGAGAACCTCTTGCTGTGAGGTGAAAATGCTAAACACTGCACCACCATGGCCGCCCATCCACCTACAAACTAATATTAGGAAAACTCGTCAAAAACTGTCCATGCTTTATCGCCACAATCATTATCTTACCTGTTCAACCAAACATACCCTCTCTACTACCTATCTCCTTCCCTCCCTTCTGTATGGTGCCCTTCTCCTTACTAGTCTTCAATTATCCCTAAAGTCCAAACTACCTTCCTGCTATAATTAAATCACTAAGTTTGCTACCGGATCCAAATACTCCTCCCACCATTGCAAAGGTCTTCATTCTTTGAACTGGTTGGAACTCCCAAACTATCTTTCTTAAATACAACTCTCCACTATAAACTCATCTTCCATCCTTCAAATTGTTCCTCACTCTCCTCCAACCTCCAAATACACCAGCCCAGCAGACTACTTAGGTCCAGCAACCAGAACCTCCTGGAAGTACACAAGCCCACACAAACTTTAGGGAAACTTTTATTATCTTTCTCACTAGCACAACTATGGAATTCCCTTTCCCCACACATTTGTACCACCCATAATCTCTCCTCTTTAAGAACCTTCTCCAGTCTGACTGCTATTCCCTCCGGGAATGCTCCTGTTCCCATCCCACATGACACACATTCTCTATTATTTTCCTATTTCTGCCCTATGAAACTAAACTATACTCTAGCCTGTGTTTCCTTTATCAACTACTGTTATTATTTGCCTATGACCTAAGAATACTCCATAGCAACACTCCTCTCAACTTTTTCCTCATCCACTTTGCTGTTGCTTTGTTTTGCATTATCATAAATGTATAAATTTTATACATTTTGACTCTTTATCGTGACATCATTTAGAATTGTCTTACTGTTGATTTTATTGTAAACTGCATATTGACATTCTGTTTCATAGTTTCATAGTTTCATAGTATAGTACTAGGCTATCTGCCCTGGGGCATTTGTAAGCCTAGCCATAGTGATGTGGCTTTTGCCACCCCATGAAATGGTACACAAATGTACAGAATAAATCTAGAATACTGTGCCTCTGTCTAGTAGTGACACAATGAAGTTCCCCTTATATAATAGAATTAGTTTACTGTGCCCCTGTTTAGCAGTGACACAGATGTGACCCCTGGGGTAAACTTACGATTTTCCATCCATTCATCAAGATTTCTCTTGAAGAGAGTCAGTGAGGGGCTCTGAATAATACGAACTGGGATCCTGTTCCAAAGCATGGGAATCCTCTGGGTTATGAATCTATCCCTCCAGCATGTCCTATTCATACTTGTGCCGAGGTTTAAGTCTTTAGCTCTTGTGGTCCTGATGGATTTGGATTTTTTGAGGTGGAGCATGTCCATCAGATCCTGATTGGACATGGCCTTGTACGTCAGGCAGAGATCACATCTGAGCAGGCGGTGTGCTACTGAATAGAGCTGAAGTTTCTTTAGTCTGGCAGAATAAGACATATGTTGGAGACACTTGATCCTTTTGGTGAGGTACTTTTGTGGTCTCTCCAGCTGTTGCAAATGCCGGGTGAGGTACATACCAAATGGGGCATTGTACTCAATCATGGGTCTGATGAGGGAGGAGTATAGGGGTACAATGACATCCTTGGATCTGGATGTGAATCCCTTCATGATGAGGTGTGCAAGGTAGAATGTTTTTCTAACCACTTTGGCAATGTGGGTGTCAAATGAGAGGTCGCTGTCTACTTGGGTCCCTAGGTCTCTGATTACTTTTTCCATACTCAGTGGGTTGCTGTCTATGTGATAATTTGTGGGTACTTTGCTTTTTCCAAAAAGGATGACTATACATTTTTTGGCATTTAGTTTAAGGCCGTGACTATGGCACCAGTTGTCCGTTTCAGTGATGCCTTTTTGTAGGATGTGTGTGTCTGCTGGTGTATCGACTATGGAGCCTAGTTTGCAGTCATCTGCGAACTTTGTCAGCCACAGCCCTCCCATGTTTGCTTTAACATCTGAAAAATAAATGCCGAACAAGAGGGGTCCCAGGACAGATCCTTGTGGGACACCACTTGTGACTGGCTTTGAGTCTGACATTGCTCCAGCGATTTTAACTTTATGGGTTCTGTCCTTTAGCCAGTTTGCAACCCATCTAGTGACATAAGGGTTTACTTTTAAGCTGTTTAGCTTATCTATGATGCCTGAGTGGGGTATTGTGTCGAAGGCCTTAGCCAAGTCCAGGTATGCTGTATGGACTGCGTTGCCCTCATCAATGGCTCTAGTGACTGTTTGAAAAAGTCAACCAGGTTTAAAAGGCAGGATCTGCCCTTTACAAAGCTGAACTGGGTGGGGTCAAGTGTCTGTAGGTCCCCTATGTCTCTGTTTATGAGTTCCATAATGATTCTTTCCATAGCTTTGCAGACCAGGCTAGTTAAGCTTATGGTGCGGTAGTTTCAGGGTCTGTAGAGGCACCCCTTGTGGAGTGGGACCACTGTTGCTGTACGCCAGTGTTCAGGTACATATCCCAAAGTAAGGCTAAGGTTAAATAGCATTTTTATGTGTGGGTTTAGCTCCTCTTGGAGTTCACGTAACACGCACCCCAGGATACCGTCAGGTCCCATTGATGCTGTGTTTTTTGCTTTGTTTAGGCGGTTCTCACTTGGACATCTGAGATGACAGGGAGATTACATTCAGCTGGGATAAGTATTTCTTCTTTTGGGGGTGAAGGAGGGGAGAAATTTGCACTGAACCTGTCAGCCAGAATGTTAGCAATATCTGTGGGTTCAGTGTATTTTTTGTTGTTGTGAACCAACTCTGAGCATATCTGAGGGTTTCCGCCCAGGTTTCTAACATAGCTGAAGAAGGCTTTGTGGTTATCTTTAGTGTCCTTAGCGATTTTTCTCTCAAAGTTTGCCTTGGATATTTTTATGAGAGAACGTAGTTTTCTGCTAATGTTGATCAGAGATGTCTTCCCTTCATGGGATTTCGCTCTGATGTGCAGTAGCTTCCTTCTTTTGTTATACAATTTGTTTATACCTGAGGTCCACCAGACAGGAAGCTTACATTTGGTGGAGAGGGACTTGGATTTGTTTGGGATTGCATGATCCATGCATTCTTGGAGATGTCCATAGAAAGCATTTGTGAAGGATTCAGCATTGTGGGATGCGGTATCCACTGGCACAGTGGGCTTAAAGGATACCATCTCAGTCTTAAGAAGAGTGAAGTCTGCTTTTGAGAAGTTTTTCACTGTGGTCTTTTGTGCTTGGGGTGGAGGTGGGATATGTATATCCAGGGTGATTAGTTTGTGGTCAGATCTCACTAGTGAGGGGTATACTTCCGGTGTGGAGCATTTTGTCCCCATGTTTGTGATGACCAGGTCTAGTATATTATCTCCCCTAGTGGGAGAGGTGACTAGTTGTTCCAGTGCATTTGAATTTATGAATTCCAGGAACCTTTGGGCTAGGGTATTAGGGCTAGAATAATGTACCCAATCTATGTTTGGGTAGTTGAAGTCTCCCAGTATGATGGTATTTTGTGATACATTTATATCCTCCAATGTCTTCAGGAAGGCTGAGTGGGGTTCTTGAGATTGGGAGGGTGGTCTGTAACATGCTACCAGTTGTATAGCAGTTTTGCCTATGGTTAGTTGCACCTATATGGTCTCTGATGCTTCATGTGTTGCTACAAACCTGGAGGTGTGAGTGTCCTTTATGAATATGGACACTCCCCCTCCCTTTGTGGTTCAGCCCGGGTTTTGGGGCCAAAAAGCATGATACGAGGTATAGCCTGGTAGCGCTGGGGTGATCTCAGGAGCCTTGAACCAAGTTTCAGTTACTGCACAGACGTCGATGTTCTCCATGCTGAGGAGTGCATCAAGTGCCTGCATCTTGAGATTTAGACTTCTGGCATTGAGCAGCATTATCCTTAGTTTCTTTCCATTTTTGTTTTCTAAGGAGGTGGGTTTGTCTTTTGAGCCTTGCCTAAAAAGGCACTATGGGGATGGCAAGAGCCTTAGCCAATATCCGAAAGCCCAGTGGGGACAGGTGTAAGCCATCCCTTGCGAAGCAGCGTGGCTTGTCCAACATATCATCCCAGGCAGACAGACATTGGATCCCCTTAGAATGACACCAGTACTTGAGCCAATTGTTAAAGCTGATCATCTTGTCTTTGTATTGTGGTATCATTCTTGGTGAGGGCAAGATGCTGCTCAGGGTCAGGGTCATACCAGCCTGGGCTACATAATCGGAGAGCTCCTCTATGTCTCTTTTCATGTAGTCCAGGGAGGTACATCTCAGGTCATTCACACCAGCATGGACAATGATGGAGTCATATTTGTACTTGCTTTGGAGTGACCTGAGAGTGTGTGTTATGTGGCGGATCCTAGCTCCTGATAGACAGCTCACAGTCACCTTCTCCTTGTTCATCCTGGTCAGTGGGACATCAGTGTGTCCAGCTATGGAGTCACCTATTACTAGTGTATCAGGCAAGGTGTTTGGCCTGGGCTGCGATTGGTTGACACACTGATTTATTGAAGTATGTGTTGCATGTGTTTTGTTTTGAGGTGGTGGATTTTTGGATGTCTGCTTTGGGAGCCTCTGTTGTTTTGGTAAGTTTTTTATTAGAGCCTCCAAGTATGTCTTTGTGTTTTTATGTGTTTGGTTTGCAGTTGTGGTAGGTCTATGTGGGACTGGGATTGTTGTGTGTGTGGTTGCCATCTCCTCCTGTCTGGTCATGCCAGCCCTGAGTTGAGAGAGTTCAGCCTCCAGTTTGGCTATATAGTTGCATCTCTCACATGTATTTGTGTTTGTTGGGAGGAGGAGAGGGTTGTCTGTGTACATGAGACAATTGTAGCATTGTCTCAAGATACCCAGATTGACCAGCTGAACTGGAGACAACGCCAGTAATCTACCACTCGACATGCTAGAACAGTATAAGGGAGTGGTATACCTTTAAGGGAAGTGGATATTCACAGGGGTGGTAAGTAGATGTAGTGCTTTACTTAGTACGAGAGTGCTTACTTAGTAGAAAAGTATTGAGAACAAGTGCTAGGCTTATAATACACTGTATAGTCTGGTTATACTAAGAGTAGAGCTTCCTTAAGGGAAAATTTGAAGAGCAGACTTGGCGGAGCCAGAAAAAGTTTAACCTTGTGTAACCGGCGCTGCGCTATGCGCATGACCGCGCAAAGCCGTGCAAACGCGGATTTTAAACAGTGAACTACAAAAGAGCTAGAAATGGACCAAAACAACAAATTACTACAGCTTCTTGTACTGAGGTCACTTCCCCCAAGGACAGGTAGGCTGCTCAAGGCTCCCCACACCCACTGGTGAGCAAAGAAACTTCCTTCTATCCAAGTAAGGTAATGGACAACACAGGAACTACACCACAGCCCAGAATACAGCAATGCCTGTAAACTGGTCTAAACTAGTCGAGGAAGGTGGGAAAACAAGGATTATTTTTTTGTTTTTTTGTTTTTTTAGTAGAAACACACAGAAAATGCAGAAACAGTGATAAATTAGTTACACAGGCTAGTACACTTTAGTGGGCAGCCTCCACAGTTAAATTAAACAAACAAACAAGCAAACTTTCGATCAAATTTGACTAAAATGTAACTTTAAGTGCAGATTTTAAAATAATGCAGCAATCAGTTAAAAAACAGTTCAGGCTAGTTCAATGTATGCTACAGAAGCTATTTCAAGTGAAAAAAAGCAAATATACTTAAATCCAGAAGGTAGTCACTTTTCTGAGTTCCCTGCTGCTAGGACCACTCTGTAAACCCACGTGGAGTTTGTCTGAGCAGTATAGCCAGAAAAAAATGCCCAGAGGCGGATTTTAAACAGTGAACTACAAAAGAGCTGGAAATGGTCCAAAACAACCAATTACTACAGCTTGTTGTGCTGAGGTCACTTCCCCCAAGGACAGGTAGGCGGCTCAAGGCTCCCCACTCCCACTGGTGAGCAAAGAAACTTCCTTCTATCCAAGTAAAGTAATGGACAACACAGGAACTACACCACAGCCCAGAATACACCAATGCCTGTAAACAGGTCTAAACTAGTCGAGGAAGGCGGGAAAACAAGGATTATTTTTTTGTTTTTTTTTGCTTTTTTGGTAGAAACACACAGAAAATGCAGAAACAGTGATAAATTAGTTACACAGGCTAGCACACTTTAGTGGGCAGCCTCCACAGTTAAATTAAACAAACAAACAAGCAAACTTTCGATCAAATTTGGCTAAAATGTAACTTTAAGTGCAGATTTTAAAATAATGCAGCAATCAGTTAAAAAACAGTTCAGGCTAGTTCAAGGTAAGCTACAGAAGCTATTTCATGTGAAAAAAAGCAAAGATACATAAATCCAGAAGGTAGTCGCATTTCTGAGTTCCCTGCTGCTAGGACCACTCTGTAAACCCACGTGGAGCTTGTCTGAGCAGTATAGCCAGAAAAAAATGCCCAGAGGCGGATTTTAAACAGTTAACTACAAAAGAGCTAGAAATGGTCCAAAACAACCAATTACTACAGCTTCTTGGGCTGAGGTCACTTCCCCCAAGGACAGGTAGGCTGCTCAAGGCTCCCCACTCCCACTGGTGAGCAAAGAAACTTCCTTCTATCCAAGTTAGGTAATGGACAACACAGGAACTACACCACAGCCCAGAATACAGCAATGCCTGCAAACTGGTCTAAACTAGTCAAGGAAGGTGGGAAAACAAGGATTATTTTATATTTTACAACTGTATTTGAATATACTGTGATTTTTATTGACAACTGTATTTGGAGCTTTTCTCCCTGGGCTTCCATTGAAAACAGGCTCATTTTAGGCCCAATGGACTTTTCCAGTAAACAGATTGCAAATAAATAAATAAATGTATGTTTCGTGTGCAAGGGGCCTATGATTTGAAAACAGCCAAAAGTTAATCTTTACCTCCACTGGCCAGATATATTTTCTTTGACTGTGAGTTTCAATGCTCTTTTAATGAATGTGAGTTTTAAGGACAGAGCATTTTTAATGCTAAGTCTATTTTCATTGTGAGATGGCATTGCTTTGTTTAGCAGATGTCTATTAGTGTTTGTGCTTTAAAATGTAGAATAAAGCTTTTAAATGAAATTCAAATCATTGTAAAAGTGAAGCAGTACGCACATTACAGTATTTTTGGTAAATGGGGTGAAATAACCAAGTAATGGGACATTGGAATGGCTGCAGGGGGAGGTCCCATTCAACCATGATTTTGTGAGGGGGGGAAGGGTGGCAAACACAAGGACACCCCTGGCTGAACTATACCTCTCCACTGTCCAGATTTTCGCATAATGAATAGATTTTTGCTTCTTATTTTTTGTTTGTTCCTCATAAAATTTGTAATTTTCTGGCAAATCATTTAGGAATGAAGGCACTAAATAATGACAGACATTGAGTTTCAGACTTCATACCCTTCAGAAAAATGCATGCTAAAGCAAGACCTGTTATTCTATCAACTAAGTTTATACAAGATCAATTTTTGGTACTGTATGTATGTTCCCCCAATATATTTGACCTTGTCCAGATTTCCTGAATTAAGAGGTTGAGAGGTACGTGCAAATAAATCACTTTATAGAATTAAGTATATCTAATCCTTTCAACTGTCCCCAACTTTGGCTTAAAATGTTGTTCTCCCTCTAATAATCACTGGCAATTTTGGAATAAAATGTGTGGGGGGGTTACAATTAAATAATTGTAATGATCAGAGTTTTATATTACTTTTATTTCAGAAATGCATGTAGATTCTCTTATTTTGTCAGCAGCTCAACTTAACAGTACTAATATTAAAAAAGTGTCCCTTCTTTGACAGGTTCCCAGCTGTAATGTGTGGCTATTTTATATTTTTGCATCACATTTTTGGTCTGTTTTTCATAAAATTGTGGTTTTCTGGCAAATTAGTGGCAAATCATTAAAGACTGAAGTAAGAAAATGAAGACAGACATTTGAGTTTTAGATTTCATACCCTTCAGAAAATCTGCGGTGGTGCTGCAGTAGCGTTGTCGCCTCATAGCAAGACGTTGTCCCGTTCGATTCTCAGCTAGAGCATCTTCTGTGTAGAGGCATACGTGAATGGGGCATGCCTTCGTTGAAGGTTGTGTGTCAGGGCTGGTAACCCGGTACGTAAAAATCCACTACCAATCATTAGCGGACCGGAGTTCCCCTGTGGCGACCCCTAACCGGGAAAAGCCGAAAGACACAAAAAAACCTTCAGAAAATTCATACTAATGCAAGACCTAGTATTATATTATCTTTCTAAGTTTATAAGAGCAATATTTAAAGATTGTCCTTATTTTTTGGACTTTGTTCCACTTCTATTTATGGCTTTGTCCAGATTTCTTGCTCTGGGGTTGAGAGGTATGACAAATGTATTAGGGCCATAACCGTCAGCCATAGACATTTCAAATTGGGACATACTTGTTGTACCCCACTCACCCATGTAGTGACTCTGGATATGTCCAAGCAAGGCAAGGAACAGTTATGCGATGTAAGTGTGCAGAGTATCCCCCATCCAAGGTAGATACAAGTACTACAGTGACTTTTCATCGGTCCTTGATTTTGCAGAATCTTCTGGTTTTCTGTCATAGTTTTATACTGTTGATTTATGCTTCTTATTATTCAGAAAATGCATGTTGTTGCAGTGCCTGTTGCCGTGTGTTTAAGTAGCAATGCTTTAATGACCATCAGGTAAGCTTGTCTGAGCTTGTAAGATGCAAGTAAGCTTTTAGTAAGCATACTGTTAAAGAATTACCAACACTGAAAGCCTTTTTTACATAACTAAGTAACGTATAAGCCTTAGATATTATTCATAATAAAGGACAGAATTACAGTATTTTCAGAAGCTCATTAAATTTGTTGGAGACTTGCAGCCATCTTTGCAGGCTTTACCCGTCCATTACCTGTGCAGTAATCTTTTAAGCAATTTATCTTGAGCTTGTTTCTTGTTTGCTGTTCGTTTTTTACTTTGACCATGTTTCCCCATGAAACAAGTAGATAGTTGTCAGGCAGCAGGTCTATTTTGGATAAGAAACATTTTTACAAGTGGGGGTATTACAGAGATTGCTACTTTCAGCATGTTACTTGGTACTTTTATAAAGCTAAATATAAATTATAATTAGAAATGCAGTGCAAGGAGAAGTGGTTTGAGTTGAGTGCTGCTTGATTTTTATACTTGATTTTGACTTGCATTCCAGTAATGTATTTAAAAAGTATTTTATTTTTTCATGCCTCGCAACCTTTTTGTTTCTGTCTAGATATTAAGTAAGTTGTCATTTATAGAATGCACTAAAATATTTTTTTCTTCTACACTTCATTTTGTCTTAATTGGACTCTCATAATGATGGTTTGGCACCCAGGGCAGTGTATTTAATTAAAGTCCTAGTTCTTGTGGTTTTGAGCATAGCTCTACCCCTTTCTAGTTGGTCAGACCCCTTTTTGTTGCTCCCACCCATTCAACTGTCTCCTGCAGCCCCCCTTTGATTTGAAGTCACCAGCTGCCACTGAGCACTGCTCAGCTAAAAACTGCTCACTGTAGAGTGCAACTCTTTGTTAATCTGAAACTGTTTCAATAAAGTGTGCAGCAAACTTTTTTGCAACATCTTTTTCATTTGTAATTTTGAAAAGTATAGTGAAAACAGCACATTTAGTAACATTAACAGTTTTACACAAATGCATCATTACATGTTCTCATTTGATGGGCAATAGCTCTCATCAAAATAAACCTTAGGCTGTAGAACTACATGTCATGTCAAGGAATATTCATCTTGCAAAAATGTTGCTAACCTGAATTCCCATCAGTTGCAAACCTCACTGGTGATATATAAATAAGCTGTGGTCTCTCTGTTATAGAGCAGTTTCTGTCTGTAAATAAAGAGATTAACCTATTTATATTTGTTGAATTTCATTTTCTGATGTGGATCTTTGAATAAACAAAGCATGTACACGTGTGACAGCAGTTGTTACTCCTTCCTTGAAAAAAAAAAAACAGAGTAGCCCACACTGGGCCTTATTTGGTGTTAAGTTCATCCATCCATCCATCCATCCATCCATCCATCCATCCATCCATCCATCCATCCATCCATCCATCCATCATCCACTTTCTAATCTCCTGTCCTAGTCAAGGTAACAGTGACTGCAGCAGTCCTATGGAGACACCTTGGAAGCATCTTCATAAGATGCACAAACTACATGAACTGGCTCCTAATAATACAGATGAGCAGTGTACTCTGAGAACCCCCAGTCTGGAAAATGTTTACACCCTTATAGAGAGTGCATCCACCTACCCTATAAATCTACCTTATTACTGACACTTCTAAGCATAATCGTATCCATCCTCCCAGTCTCTATTCAAAAGCTCATGATTAATGGTAAAGCTGTGGACATAGCTCTCAGTTTACCCCTTAGTTTCTTTCTTCTATGATTCAGCATTCATTTCATTACTAGACTCCAGTACAAAACCTGCACTGCTACCAGTGTATCGTATATCATAACGGTATTGCATTGTAGTCCATTGTATTACATCATATTGTATCATATCATATACTGTAAGACATTATGTCATATCATGAAGCTAGATGATAACACAATACAGTCAATACAGTATATGTGGTTTACTGTCTATACGCTGTTTATAATAACTGATTTCTCTGAAGTAATATATGTATATATATATATATATATATATATATATATATATATATATATATATATATATATATCATACCTCCCTACAAGTTAAAAATATAAATATTAATGAAGTAGCATACAATATGTCATATTCATCACTTGAAGTTATCTTAACCCTATACTATGTATGACATAGGCTAATTATATAAAGTGACATTTTTTAACACATTTAAAGACATTTTTAAACAAATGAATTAGGAATTCCTTAAAATAATTAACTCTGGAATAGCCAATATATCTGTATACCTTCTTCAACAGGTGACCATATCTGGAGGATTTTGCAAGACTATTGTACTGGAAACTGACATTGCTTTAGTGAAAGCTTTGCATAAACTATTAGCCTCATTTCATGGCACAACTTCAGGAGTCTTATATCTTTCTTTGTAGGTCCTGACTATTTCTGATGTTGCATCCCCTATTCTTTTACACCTTAGATGAGTGAGACACTTTTGTTGCTCTTCTGTCTGGGCTTCTGACTTTGATGCATATGTCTTGTATAAATATCCACAATTCATTTTATACAGCTTGCCATTTTCCCGCAAAGTGCATAAGGAATATGGTTAGGCTGCTTTCATATCAACATCCATTAAAAGTTATAAACCTTTCTATGACTTTTACACTCTGACTTTGTTTCCAGTCTGTAAATCTGTTAGTCTTATGCAATTGCTGTTCTAAAGTATTTGTGCCTCTGTATATTTGTTTTCAGCATTTCATTCACTTCATGTTGTTTTACAGCCATTAGCAATGCAGTAAGTGATGCAATTTACTTTCCATCTTGCAGTCCATAAACAGCTGAGCTGGTAATTGACTGCATGCATGCAGTCCGATATTTCTATAGCCTGAAAGTTCAAAAAGCAATTCCCATAGCTTTTCCTATAGCTCTTCCTTATGAGAATCATTTCAACATAACTGATTCTCCTTACTTATCTACTGTGTTGAAAACAGTGTGGACTACACATTGTATGCTTAATCTCCCACTCATATACACATTTTCTGAATTCCAGATGTGCAAGTGGACCATTGCCAGATATGCCAACTTATGATATCTTCAGTCTGGAAAATACAGGTTCAGTGAGGGTATCCATTTACTTACTGTGTCTGTTATTTCAATAGTTTAAGGGAGTTTGGAATAATAATGTCCACATTTGATATACAAGTTTATGATGGATATATAAGGTGAGTAAATTATTTTCCTTTTTGTGTCTGTTATTTCAGCTATGTCAGGGAACTTTGAATAATAATGTACACATGAGATTCATGGCTTCTTTAAACTGGATCTTGGACTAGGCATGCTAGCATTTTTTCCTTTGAATTTTTGTTATGACATTCAGTAAAAAAGGACATTTCTGTAGTACTTTTACTATTTCAGCTGACATTTATAGTAAAACCTTCTTCCTCTTTATTGGCACATTACTATTCTTATATATATATATATATATATATATATATATATATATATATATATATATATATATATATAGATATATACATATATGATTAATGCTTTGATCGGGAACTATCATTTTTCCAGCATTAAACATCAAACTCTGAGCACAAAGTATTTCCTCCCTTAATGAAAACATGATTCTTAAGCCAGTGTGAGTTCATTTATGGAATTATTTTACTATGTTTCTTGTTTGCTATGGGTAACTCAACAGCTGCTTTATGCAAGGAATATCTAGTCCTTCTCCTAATAGCCCTGTGTGCTTCCTGGGTAAATATACTGTACACAGCATATTATGTCTTTTAGTGTCAGTGGCCCACTTGCCTTCGATGCTGAAAGATAAGAAGACTGTGGGTTCTATTCATGTTGCATTATTGATACTACAGTGCAGCATGGAGGAGGGGGATGAATTCCTGAGTGTACTACTGCTCAGATGAGATATGAAATTAAGGTCCCATCTTCCAGAGTTGATGATGGCTCAGGTGGATATAAAATATTTCATGGCACTTATCAAAAAGAGTAGGGCAGTGCCCGTGGAAATGTCACCAAGTTTCCCATATTTAGTATAAATACCACCTATGGTCTCCCCTAAAAAGAGGCTACTTGCCTAATGGGGTTAATTTGATCAACAAAAAACAGACCGATAAATAGATATCTCTTATTTATAGTTTTCTTGCCTAGTCTCAATGTCATCTTCATATCTCCCTTCCGTAAATTAAAGTTACATTTTCCAATATCATACGGGTGGTTCATAGAAGAAATTTCTCAACATGGTTGTCAAAGGCCTGTTCTTTGATTCTGACAGAGCTTTTTACCATAAACATGCTCATGGAATTTCTAACTTCCATCCACTAATGCTGGCAGGGATCCTTCCCAGGACATGTATGGGAGTATGGTTTATACTACAGCATTTTGATGATTCGGAGTTGAAGAAGTTTTGAGAAATGCCTAGCTGCTTGTACAACTACTGGTGCAGGCAAAGATTTTCTCATAGCTCCATACACCTACCTATTTACTTACCCTGAGTATTCTGTCAGATCCTTTGTCAGCAGTGTTGGGACCTACAGATGCCTTGCCACTACCTGCTGCACATACTCAGGGTTTTTAACATTCTTAATAAAGTGATGGCAGAGTTATAGAGGCTAGGTTAAGGGATGTTTCTAAATGAGAAGTTTCCTCATTAACTTGTTATGCCTTCTTATATCTGGTACATGCCTGCTGTAAGAGACATTTGCTAGGCATGACACATTCATCCCAGCTAGAAGTTTTAGTTTCTCCACTTGATAATATTGCACTGCTACAAGCCAAAGTACTAAATGATTTCTTTTATCTATAAATATCTTTCAAGTTATTTTTTATAAGTGTTTCTATACACTTTTTTCAAATATCATCATTGTGATGCCCGTACACTGGCCCAGTAATCAAGGAACCTCAATCCTCACCACTAACACCAGTGAGGGATGTTCACATTGGGAAGGACAACAAATACACACACAGTAAAGTACTATTTCCCTTAAGAGCACACAGAGATCATAGTCAGTCTGGGGCTGTTTTTTCCCCTTTCTCTCCTGATTCCCAATAAGACTCCCCACTGGCACAGCTATAGGATCCAGATCTCAGCCTAGCGGTCAAGCTAAAACCTCCAGCACCCTCTCTGTCCAACCAGTGCTTTGTGTCCCTGCCCAAGAAGCTGACACACACACACACACACACACACACACACACACACACACACACACACACACAGTCTAAGATATGAGATATATAGAAACACATAGACACTCCTGGGGGAGGCTGGCACAGGTTCTCCAGCTGCCAGTTTATAAGGTAGTACCAGCTGCCACCAACCACCAATACCAGCTACTAAAAAGGCCCTTTGTACTATAGAGCTTAAATTATCTCTACACAAAACAGCCACAGTTGAAAGGTTTAAAGATATTTAATAATAAATAATAAAAACAAAAGACAATACTTTTTACCACACAGTGCTAGTCAAGAGTTCAGATATCACAGGAAAACACTTAAAGTAATACTGTAGAATATAATCTTGAACAAAGGTAAACCACAGCGTTAGCAGGAACCAATCACCAAATGAAAAAAATCCAAAGGGATATGATGTAAAAACTCCAGCTTTAATCCAAAATAGACAGGAAAACAGACAGGATGAGCGCTTTCACTATGTAGCTTCTTCAGATCCAACACATACTCAATAAAAGTCTCTGTAATATATACTTCTCTGAGTGCACTAATTAAGTACTTAAGCAATCTATTAATTATAGCTTTTAAAAAGACATTGCATAAAATCATCAAATATATATATATATATATATATATATATATATATATATGCTAATTCAAGCACTTATAAACACATAAAAACATTGCTTAAAGCATGCTTAATAAAATGTGCTAAATAAAAATACACAATATGAACATATAAAAACTCATATTATTTAATATTTCTCCTTTGTCTCAATTTTGGTTTAATTGAAGCTCTTTCATTCAGCCCATGGTCTTTATCAGCTTTCAACAGAATAATCCATTCTGTTTCTTTTGCTTCAGTATAGGTTTTTATATCACCTCCCCTTGGATTAGGGACTATTACTTCCAATACTTTGAATAAAAATGTGTGCTCAGAATCATGAGTTATAAAGTGCTTAGCCAGTGCATTATGTAGAGTGCCCTTTTTCATATGATACACATGCTCCCTCATTCGATTTCTCAGTGGGCGATTGGTTTTGCCTACGTAGAATGAGGAACATGATTGACAGATAGCTAAATATACGACATGTGATGTCATACAGTCAGCTTGGGCATATATGTTAAATGTTGTTTGCAAATCAGGATGAAAGAAATACATTGTACTGTCAATAAGTGAACAAAAATTACAGTTGCCACATGGCTTAGTGTAACCTTCATGTTTATCTTTACAGCTAGACGTAGGATAGCAAAGCCTTCTTTTTAAATTATTCTTATTTCTATATAGAAATTTGGGTTCATCCCCAACAATCTGCTTGAGATCATTATCTATATGTAGAATGTCCCAGTATTTACCAATCACTTCCCTAAGCTCTGAATAATCAGAAGAATAATATGTAGAGAATTTAACATGTTCTTTATGCTTCATACTTCTATCAAAATTATCATTAAAATTTCTAAGCCCAAAATAAGGTTCTGCCTTTGAGGAACGTAATTGGTATACATCATTTAGTTCTAGATTAATTTCAGTAGTATTATATCCTCTGTCAGTTAATCTACCTTTAAGACCCATTAATTCACTTTCAAAGCCTTCATCTAACGGGTTCAGCCTTGAGGCTCTAATAGCTTGGCCTCTCATAATATTTTTAAAAACATAATGCGGATGCATACTAGATCTATAAAGAAGGGTATTTGTATAGCATGACTTCCGATGTACCCCAGTATTAATGAGATTGTTATCTAGCCTCTCAATGTATAAATCTAAAAATTCAATTTTATACAATGAATAGTGCATAGTAAATTCAAGATATGATGTAAGATCATTCATAATAGTATACATAGATTGAAGTTCATCCAAAGAGCCTTTCCAAAGTAAAAACAAATTGTCGACAAAACGTCTATAGAATATCACATGTTGTTTAAACATATCATTACAGAATAGGACATGTTCTTCCCAATATGCAAGAAACATGTTTGCATAGCTATTAGCACAAGGTGTGCCCATAGCTACGCCCTCTCTTTGCTTGTAGATGTTATTCATAAACATAAAGAAGTTATTCTCCAGTACTAGCTCTAAAAAATGCACAATCAAGTCAATGGATACAGCAGAATAGTCACTATGTTGCTTCAAATATTCTGTAATATAACTTAATCCCAGTTCATTGGGAATTACAGTAAAAAGAGATTTTACATCAAAAGTGATGAAAATGTACTCCATTGTAATTGTAATGTCCTTTATACATTCATAAAAATCAATTAAAAATTGTTTAGAGTCTCTCAATACCATCATATTAGTATTCAATACAGACCTGAGATGTTTTTCAACATAAACAGAAAGATGTTCTGTTACCCAATTCCGACCTGAGACTATGGGTCTCATAGGAGGGTTGAGTGGGTCTTTATGTATTTTGGGTTGTCCGTATATGACTGGTATGATTGGAGATGAAATAATAAGATAACCAAATAGGTCTTTATTTATTAAATTACTCTTAAAGATATCATTAATTGTCTCATGCACATATTTAATAGTATGTTGTACATTCTGCATAGAAGCGGATATGTAAAAATCATCATTTAACATATTTTCCATTTTCTCTATGTAATCAGACATGTTCATAACAACAATTTTACCCCCTTTATCCGCAGGTCTTATTATAATATCAGGGTTATTCTGTAGTTTCCTGAGACTTAATCTTTCTTTAAATGTTAAATTGTCTCTTTTTCTAGCTGTTTTTTTACTACTGTGATAAATGTGTAACTCTTCTTCAGTAAGTTTCAAATAGGCCTCCACTAAACGATGATTTGATGGTATAAATTCACTTAAATTCTTGAATTTATGCATTTCCTTATTATTTAAGTTACTATTACAGTCTTTATATATTAATTTAAGCATAATATTTCTACAGAATAATTTAAGATCTAAAATAGTGTCAACTAATTGACTTTGACATCTAGGAATGAAGTTCAGTCCTTTACTAAGTAATGTCATGTCATCATGTGTCAGTATAATATTAGACAAATTGTGGATTAGCGTTTGTTTGTCCACATCTTTTTGAGTGTCTTCTGAGGTACATATTCCTCTGATAACTTCCTCTTCTGTCTCCCCCTGCTCATGGAACGTGATCTGTATGGGCCCTTCTCTGTTCTCACTGGCAGGGGAAAAGACAACTGGAGTGGTTCATCAGGGACTAGCCCTTTAGAGTTTATAGTTGTTTTAGGTCTAACTACGACATCACTATTATGCTTAGATTGAACTGATACCACCTATGGTCTCCCCAAAAAAGAGGCTACTTGCCTAATGGGGTTAATTTGATCAACAAAAAACAGACCGATAAATAGATATCTCTTATTTATAGTTTTCTTGCCTAGTCTCAATGTCATCTTCATATCTCCCTTCTGTAAATTAAAGTTACATTTTCCAATATCATACGGGTGGTTCATAGAAGAAATTTCTCAACATGGTTGTCAAAGGCCTGTTCTTTGATTCTGCCGGAGCTTTTTACCATAAACATACTCATGGAATTTCTAATTTCCATCCACTGATGCTGGCAGGGATCCTTCCCAGGACATGTATGGGAGTATGGTTTATACTACAGCATTTTGATGGTTCGGAGTTGAAGAAGTTTTGAGAAATGCCTAGCTGCTTGTACAACTACTGGTGCAGGTGAAGATTTTCTCATAGCTCCATACACCTACCTATTTACTTACCCTGAGTATTCTGTCAGATCCTTTGTCAGCAGTGTTGGGACCTACAGATGCCTTGCCACTACCTGCTGCACATACTCAGGGTTTTTAACATTCTTAATAAAGTGACGGCAGAGTTATAGAGGCTAGGCTAAGGGATGTTTCTAAATGAGAAGTTTCCTCATTACCTTGTTATGCCTTCTTATATCTGGTACATGCCTGCTGTAAGAGACATTTGCTAGGCATGACACATTCATCCCAGCTAGAAGTTTTAGTTTCTCCACTTGATAATATTGCACTGCTACAAGCCAAAGTACTAAATGATTTCTTTTATCTATAAATATCTCTCAAGTTATTTTTATAAGTGTTTCTATACACTTTTTTTCAAATATCATCATTGTGATGCCCGTACACTGGCCCAGTAATCAAGGAACCTCAATCCTCACCACTAACACCAGTGAGGGATGTCCACATTGGGAAGGACAACAAATACACACACAGTAAAGTACTATTTCCCTTAAGAGCACACAGAGATCATAGTCAGTCTGGGGCTGTTTTTTCCCTTTCTCTCCTGATTCCCAATAAGACTCCCCACTGGCACAGCTATAGGATCCAGATCTCAGCCTAACGGTCAAGCTAAAACCTCCAGCACCCTCTCTGTCCAACCAGTGCTTTGTGTCCCTGCCCAAGAAGCTGACACACACACACACACACACACACACACACACACACACACACACACACACACACACACACACACACACACACACAGTCTAAGATATGAGATATATAGAAACACATAGACACTCCTGGGGGAGGCTGGCACAGGTTCTCCAGCTGCCAGTTTATAAGGTAGTACCAGCTGCCACCAACAACTAATATCAGCTACTAAAAAGGGCCTTTGTACTATAGAGCTTAAATTATCTCTACACAAAACAGCCACATTTGAAAGGTTTAAAGATATTTAATAATAAATAATAAAAACAAAAGACAATACTTTTTACCACACAGTGCTAGTCAAGAGTTCAGATATCACAGGAAAATGCTTAAAGTAATACTGTAGAATAGTTCTGACATAACTATAGAAAACAGCTAGACTAAACCTACCATTTCCTATATTTTTCCAAGAGCAATCGCAGTTCTCTCTGTAAGCAAACAACAGATGGGTCAAATATTTGCCCCACTCCCTCTTAAACAGGTCTGCAAATGCTCATAGCATGGACTTGATTGTAGAGTTTAACCTCTCAACAAGGCCATTCGTCTGGGGATGGTAGGAGTAGTCTTCAGGTGCTTCACTCCACAGTACTTACACAGGCAAGCCAGCAGGTATGACATGAAATTAGCACCTCTGTTAGTCAGTATTTCGTCTGGGAAACCTTTCCTGCTGAAAATCTCTAACAAAACATTTGCCACATTTTCTGCCTCAATGGAGGACAGAGATACTGCCTCAGGGTTTCTTGTATCATAATCTTCTACTACTACTACTAGTATATACTTTTTCCCTGTGGAACTTGGGGTACTCAGAGGCCCCACAATATCCATCGCTACCCACTGAAATGGCTCCTCAATCAGAGGCAAAGGCATCAAAGGAGGTCTCACCTTGTCTCTTGCCTTGCCTACCTTTTGGGACTGCTCACAGTTCCTGCAGTACCCTGTTACATCTCTGGAAATGTTAGGCCAATAAAAGTTCTGCTTATTATGATCCCTTTTACGTTTTATGCCCATATGGCTTGCAAAGGGAATATCATAGGCTAGAAGTGCCAGGTGGCAGGCTCTAGGCAATATCAACTGCTGTATCCTCTCACCTTCTAGCCCTCCCTCAGGGGTCCACTCTCTATACAGTAACCCTTTGTCCCAGTATACAGATTCCCCTTCCCTTGAGATTCAGGTGCCTCACTAGCTACCTGCCTCAGGCCTTGCAATGCATGGTCTGAGAGCTGAACCTGTCTCAACTCTCTCTTGGTAACCCTTCCCAGCTTCCCTTCCACATGAATTCTAGCATTCTCTGATAGTGGTGCCTCACTGTCAGCCTGGCTACTACTACTCACCTCTAACTTTGCAGTCACTCTGACAAGGGAACATCAGTACTCACAAGCAGCTGTGGCTCATCTTCAATCTCACTGCAACATAGTGGCTCCCTCCCTGAAGTAACCAGCTCACCAGTCCTGGCTGCAAGCATGTGATCTGTCGGGGTTGCCCCCAGGCTAGCAGACTCACATGCCTGTCTTGAAGCCTGACTGTGTGTCACTGCATAAACACATGGTACTGCCTCATAAAAATCCTTCCCTATAAGGACATCTGCAGGATGGTAGCTCGGTACCACTGTTGTCTCAAGACAACCTACTATTGGCATTTTGTCTTTCCCACTTACTGGCTCTATCATTTTTTATTCGCCACCTTGCCTCTGTGGACATCTATATGCCACATGACCCCACTGGTTGCATTCAAGACATTTAACCTTAGGTCTGGACATGTACCTGGACTAGTGGCTTCCTCTACTACTGACAGATTCTGTTGGGGCAGTCTGGAATGCCCTCCATGGGTTCCTTTAGACCCATGAGAAGCACTGGGGGTCCCTTTCCTGTGCAGGAATGTCCTGCTTGCTAGTTATAGGTCTCCATTCTTCCCCAATTCATCTGAAGTAACACATTGTCTATCAGCTAACCAGATCCCCATGTCCTCAGGCAAAGTGCTAAGGGCTTGTTCCCTCACCAAATGGTCTGCCAGCCCTTCAAAAGTGGTGACCTGACATCCACTCACCCACCTATGAAAAGAAGTGTTCAGTTGAGCATCGTATTCACACACACTTTCTTCTGCCTTGCCCTTATGCTCATGAAACTTTTTCCAATACGTTTCAGGTGTTAGCTTAAAACATTCTAACAGACAATTCTTAACAGCAGTATAATTTAAGAAAGTGTTATCTGACAGTTTGAAAAGTACATTTACAGCTTTACCATGGAGTAAGGGGGGGTCAGGAACCATACCCAGAGCCTTTGGTCAACATCATAGTGTATTTACATACCCTCTCAAACATATGAATGAAACTATCAAAATTATCCCCCTCTGTAAACTGTGGAATACATTTACTGACCTTTTGTACTTCTGGGGTACAGTTACTCCCTTCCCCATTACCTCCATGACTCTGGCAAAGAGTCAGCATCTCCTTTTCATGCTGCCTCTGCCTTTCCTTCTCCTCAGCTTCCAGGAGTAGAAGTTTCTTATTCTCCTCAGCCTGTAGATGTCTCAGTCTCTCTGCTGCTTCTGTTTCCAAATGCCTGGCCTCTAACTCAAGTCTCTTTAGCTCCAGATGGATTTTAAGTCCTCTGCAGAAAGGTTGAGCTGTCCATTCTCTGAGTATTGTACATCTCCATGTCCAGTGTGATCACCCTCCCGATTGCTGTTTTCTGATGCAGCTGTGACCAAAGCTGCAATCATGTCTGCCTTAGTCAGGTCCCCATGAACCAGACCCTTAGCCTGGCACATTGCAGTCAACTGGCTCTTTCAGAGCTTGCCATACTCCTCTGCTGACATGCTTGCCTGCTCTCACTGACTAACTAAGCTAACAAAAGAAATAAAACAATTGTGATCTGAACTCTGAATATTCACTGCATGGCTGATTTAGAGTACAAAAATACCTTCAATGATCACTGTACACAAGCTACAGGAATTAACTATCCATGCCACTACAAGCCAATTGCCAACCAATTAATATGTGGTGTGGATATCCCACCACTGACAACCAATTAATATATGACACCCGTATACTGACCCAGTAATCAAGGAGACTCAATCCTCATCACTAACACCAGTGAGGGGCATCCACATTGGGAAGGATAACAAATACAAATAAAGTAAAGTACAATTTCCCTTAAGAGCACACAGAGATCACAGTCAGTTTGGGGCTAGTTTTTCCCTTTCTCTCCAGATCCCCAATAAAACTCCACACTGGCACAGTTATAGGGTCCAGATCTCAGCCTAGTGGTCAAACTAAAACCTCCAACACCCTCTCTGTCCAACCAGTGCTTCGTGTCCCTGCCCAAGAAGCTAACACACACATATACACACACACACACACACACACACACACACATACACACACACACACACACACACACACACACACACACACTCTATGATATGAGTTATATACAAACACATAGACACTCCTGGGGGAGGCTAGCACAGGTTCTCCAGCTATACCCCTTCCTGCCAGTCTATAAGGTAATACCAGCTTCCACCAACCACTAATATCATCTACTTAAAAGGCCCTTACCAAAGGGTGTCCAATTATTATTGTGCAATATTAATATCCAAATAGTAAGTGTGACTGAGCAGAAAGACTATTGGAGTGGCTTTGTACAGTATCACTATATACATGCAGTGTACTCTAGAGCTTAAAATATCTCTACACAAAACAGAAACAGTTTAAAGGTTTAAAAATTTTTAATAATAAATAATAAAAACACAAGAAAATTCGTCTTACTCTCAGTGCTAGTCAATAGTTCAGACATCACAGGAAAATGCTTAAAATAATACTGTAGAATAGTTCTGATATAAATATAGAAAACAGTTAGACTAAACTTTACTGTTTTCTATCTTTTTCTAAGAGCAAGCACAGTTCTAAATAAACTTACATATAGAGCAAAAGCAGAGTACTGGTGAGTTGATGTCAGCTTTAGACAAAATCCAAAATGCTCTGTCTCTTTCTCTGAGACAGCCTTTTAAATTGAAAATACATCACTGCCAACTCATTTTAGATTACATCATTCTTCTCTGCTTCCCACACTAACAGAAACTCAGAGTTTAACATAACTTTGATCTTGCACTTGGTCAGGAAACAACAGCAATTAAAGGCATTATATATGTAAAATCCAGCAATTAACTCTGGTCTCAAAACAATAGGAAGAATTTGCTGGTCCAGACATCACTGCTCTGAGTTTCAGATCAAACAGCCATACAATGCTTGACTTATCAGCTTTCTTCTAGCAGAGTGACCTGTTGTTACATTTTTGACATTCAACATTTAACACAGTTTTCTTACATTTAAGAGAACAAGTCTGTGGCTTAAATAATATTTACAAATGACAGAATTATCTACAAAATTCTATCTATCTAGGCTGGCACCCTTCATGATCATCATCAGCTCCCTTTTTCCCATTTTTTTCTACATGGGGTCAGGGTATCATGTTAACTGTTGCCAAGCCTTTCAATTCAGTGCCCACACTCCTGCCTTCTTCAACACTCATGCCTGACTGTCACAAATCTTTCACACAATCCAGCCATCTCTTTGCTGGACATCCATGCTTCCTTTTACTTTCTTCCTGTCTGTCCCAAATATTCCTCACCAGATTGCCTTCTACTATTCTGCACATGTCCAAACTACTGTAATCTGTTCTGTTTGATCTTTTCTGCAATTGGAGGTACTTTGGCTTCTACTCTTATGTCCTCATATCTGCGTCTGTCCCACAATGTGCATTCTACCACCCTTTTAAGGCACTTCATTTCCATCACATCTAGCTTCTTCCACTGTTCTGCCTTTACTGCCCAGGTGTCTGTACCATACAGTAGTACTGGTTGCACCACTGTCTTGTACATCTTACTTTTCAGCTTCTTTGGCATTCTTCCATCATAGACTACACCTGACACTCTATGCCACTTGGCTTCAGCCCCTTTGATTCTAGCTTTGACCTTTTCATTCATACTTCCCTTCTCCTCAACCACCTCACCCAGATACATGAAGCAGTTTACCTGTTCCACTATCTTCCCTTCTATCTCTATTCTCAGCTTTTTCTGATTTCCCCAATTTTCTGCCATTACCCCATTTTATCTGTGATTAGTTTCATCCCATGTGTCTTCAGTTTTGCATTCCCTTATCCTATCCTTTGCTGAAGTTCTAGCTCAGAGTCTGCCTGTAATGCCATATCATCTGCATATAGCAACTTTGTTGATCTGCCCCCTCCAGCCTGTTTTCTAATGTAGTCCATCACCAGTATGAACAGTAGTGGGCTCAGAGGTGAACCCTGGTGTACACCCGCTCCCACTGGGAACCCGTCTGTGAGGTTGAACATTGTTCATACTTGAGTCTTTGGGTCCTTGTACGTAGCCTGCACTAATTCTACCAGTGTTTCTGGGACTTCAAACTGCCACAGTACTGCCCAGATCAGATTTCTTGGAACCTTGTCATATGTTTTATGCAAGTCTAGGAATGCCCACTTAGACTCTTTCCTCATCTCTAGCTTCTTCTCAAGAATCTATCTCACTGAAAACATTGGTCAGTTTTGCTGCATCCTGATCTGAATCCAAACTGCTCATCTCCCATCTTCTATTCTACAACTCGGAGTATCTGTTTGTCAATCACCCTCTCCAGAACTTTCATGCAATGTGAAAGGAGTTTGATGCCTCTGTACTGACCACAGTTGTGGATGACCCTTTGTTCTTGCACACTGGCATGTCTCTGCTTATTCTCCAGTCATCTGGAATGCAACTTTCTCTCCACACTGCTATTAGTACCCTCAGGAGCCATTTCGTTCCTATCTCACACAGCATCTTTATCATATCTGCTGTGACCTCATCTGACCCTGCTTCTTTCCTTGACTTCATTTTGCTTAGTGCTTTTCTTACTTCTTCTAGGGTGGGCTCCTCCTCTTCTCTCACTCTAGGTTGTTTCTGAGGCAGTACAGCTTCTGTGGGGTTTTCTTCATTCAGAACCTATTGGAATTACTCCTTCCATCTGCCTTTGATTTCCCGTGGACTGATGAGAAGGTTGTTGCTGATATCCCTTATGTAGGGTGTCTGACTATCTTCTTTATCTTTTTGTCTTTGCCTTACAACCTGGTATAGTGTCTTTGTGCCACTTACTGAGTCACTTGCCAGAAGATGGTAGAGTGGTTCTGATGTCCTATTCTTTGCTATTGCAACTTCTTTCTTAGCTTCTTTGTTATCCAACCAGTAGTCCTTCCTAGCCTGGTCAGTCTTTTCTTTCTCCAACTTCCTCATGCACTCCTTTCTTTTGATGACTTCCTGGACTTCTGCATTAAATCACCAGCTTTCCTTATGTACCTTATTTCCATACCTGGCTCAGCCACATATATTTTCTGTAGTCCTAACACATGCTGTTTTTAGGTGCTGCCATTCCATTCTTGTTCATCTCCACCTATTTCCTCTTCTTCTAGAGGCCTGAGTAATTCATTGAACTGTTATACTTTTTCTCCAGTCATCTTCCAGGTCTTCAGCCTCATATTTGTTGACCTTAGACCCTTCTCTGATGACTGCTTACAGCTTATTCTGGCAACTAGAGGTTTATGCTGTGAGCTAGCTGCTTCACTGGGAATAACTTTGCAATCATGGTTTCTACGCCAGTGCATTTTCCTTAGTGGGAGGAAGTCTACCTGAGATGCATGCTGGCTACTCTTGAATGTACTTTTTTCAAAAATGACATTGCAATAATATTCTAACAATAAAGAAATAAATGACATTCTACTGTACTGACCTGTAAAAGAAGGGTATGAATTACAATAGGCAAAGCACATCATTCGTCATCCTAACTCACTTAAAAAGCAGTGTTCAAAATTATTTCACAGTGAACACACATTTTATCAAATAAATAAAAAGTCATATTTTTAGAACTGTGCAAATTTTTTTTACACTGTTATATAGAAACACCTCCATAAATACTTCATCAGATCTTTATGTAAGTGAAACAGAAACTACCAGTGACCTCTGCAAACTGTGGTTCCACTCCTCATCTATTAGTACAGTCTCAGAGTTTTAATATAAATGAGAGGAAGTAAGGGGTAGAAGAAACCATCATGGGTTGCACATTATGTTTTTTACTTGAAAATCATAACAGTGCAACATGTGTACTTATTTATTTCTTTAGTTACTGACATTTGATTACCAGGAAAGTCCAAATGGGTAGAAGCCCATTTTCAGCAGAGGCCTGGAGAGAAAAGCTCCATAACTTGTAAGTTATTATCAGTACTGTATGAAAGCAACAAATATTATACAAGGACTGATTAAGTTATCTGAATAATAAATGATATACATCCCTCATTATCACAATAAAAGTTGGTTATTATGTAACTTCAGCAAACTTTACACACAGATACATTCTGTGTTGTCAGGCAAACAGTTGCAAATCAACATTTTTTATGTACATCTAGACATGTGTTTTAAATTGTGCTATTTATCTTTATCATCAAAACTGCTGTACATTTGGTGTGGCTTATTTTGGACTATGTCAAGATCCCACTTATGGTATTAGTACAGCATAGTATCCTGACCACAGTATTCTACATTACAATTTTCCCTTTGAGGGGCTATAATTCAGCAACCAAACTATATAAACTGCCCCTGCTGTAAAAGTTTTTTTTAGAGGAATGGTTGTGTCAGTCATTCTGGGTAAAACGTAGCATTCCCAGAGACCTCTACAATGTTTGATTATCCTCTGACCTTCAGACTTTTACAATAACACATATTCTTTTCTGTAAAGGTTTTAGCCTCTCTCTAACATTATAATATACTCGTGTATTTCCAATTTATCATTCTTACTCTACAATTGCTCTTATTTAACTTATTTGAAACAGTTCGATTACCAAGATTATCAGTCTCTTGCTATGGTCTTCATAGTCCTAACCTCACATTATCAGTTACATTTATAGCATTTTCTCAGCCTTCAACCACCTGAGTAACAGTTCTTTAGAACTTCTTCAGTGCTGATAATAAATAGAAGTCCATGTAATCAGAACCTTCACAAATGAGGATTAAACACACACAGTATGGAGCTTTATTCATATAGCTTTGCCTTCCAAAACCCTGGTTTATATCTGATAGGCAAAACATGCATTATCTGTACACTTCAGACCACTTTTGTAACTACAATTAATTAATAATGCTCTGTTTTAATCACTTTATTCCAGTCTTTCTAATCAGTAAAACTAAAAGTCTTATTTTGATTTATACAGTGACCAGACTACTTACCCACTGTTTTGGCCCTAATTGAGTATTCATGGAAACTACACTGTCCATTTTTTTAGCTTCCTGTTGAGTTTTAGTTCTGACAGCTGCAACTGCTTTTCAAGACTATGTATCACCTATAATATATTAAGATTTATTTATATGTGATATTATTATGCTAAACTAAGTTTTTTAAATAAATCAGCATACAAAAAATATAACTTCAGTGGTTCTGCATACTATTTGAAAAACCTCTGTAATTGTAGGAATGATTTTGAATGCATGTAGGCTTTCTGTTAATCTGTAAGGGTAGCACACCACTTTAGCTGCTCCTAAATAAAAAAAGACACTGACAAATTTTAATGTTGTACTAACTTGTCATACTTTCTACCCAAATGGTACCTCATAGTGGTCAGAATAAGGTTACATTTGGTCCTGTCTTCAAAGTTATCTAGCAACAAAGTTTAAAAGAATGCTAAGCAAACAATTACATTCTACATAGGCAGTTTAAATGCCACATTTTGCCCACTGATTCTGAAATCTTTCCGGCAGCGTGATTTCCACACTTGTCTGTCCATTCAAAGACTTTAGTGTATTAAGTATATTCACTTGCCTAGGCCTAAGTAGTTCTTATTCATAGTACCTTTCAAAAACATGCACATTTCCATCATCTCAGTAAAATATTTATCAACTCTTTTTATATTACCTTTTGTTGTCATAAAGAACAAATATCTAACAGATGGTAAATTCTTCCAGGACTGAGGTTAATTACAGAATTTATCTGAAAATGCGAACATTTTGTCTTTCTTCTCTTCATGTAAAGTAAAAATGTTAAATATATTTGTTGCCTGTTCCCCAACAACAGGCAGGAATGCAGTGTATTCAATTTGTTGAGATTTTTTTTAGTTACTTCACTGCCAGTGAAGCATAAATCAGATTTCTCCATCAAAGAATATGGTTTTAGCCACATTTCCTTTCAGCTGAGGAATTCCTGGTTGTGGAGTTGAATTTTACAAATTTACTGTTGTAGTTCCAAATGGAAAAGCCCTTTCAAGCAGATATACCCATTAAGTTATACGGATGAAAGAATTTCTTCAGTTCTGGAAGCTATTTCGCTGATTTTTGATGCATATAGACAACAATATTTAATCTAACCTCAGTGAGGTATATATTCTAAATCATTATATTAGAATAAGCGAGTGCAATATGACCTTCATATCACTGTAGTTTACTCACTAGTCTTAATGCTATATGCCCAGCTATGTCAGCACTCATTTAATGATTGTTTCCCTCTACCTTCTCTTGTGAACAGAAAAAAAGAGGTTATTATACTTGCCCTACAGAGCTGCCTGCTACCTCTTACCTATGTGGTGCAATTCTCTCTTTTCTGTACGTGCACCGTGATCTTGATTTGGAAGTGTTGATTTCCATTCTATTCACTTCACACTAATCTAAAAATCTGTCCAGTGCATGCTAGAGATCACATATACTAATGGTAATTAAGTAGAAGCATTTGTAATGGTGTCACCCTCTTGTCCTCAAAATGGATATTCACCAGATTTTGCATCTTGTTATCCTTATAAGGAAAATCAGAAACAATGAGAGACAGCACATGATATTTACGGTTTTGTACCCAACTTGAATTTATATGATTGAATGCTAGCAATTTAGACACAACACTTCTTAAAAACAGATTGAATTGCATGCAGTAGTGGCCCTGATATATTTCTCACAAGACATTATGGAGTACTAGACACACTCAGTGATGAGCTTGTGAGTGGATACACTGCATTGTCACTAATGCTCCAAACTAAGGATTTTACTGCTAATTTGTCATTTATAAGTATAGCCTCCGATATGTCATGCTATGGGACATTATATTTGCTGTTTGTAGTTAGGCTTTTGGCCCTAATATTAGTGATTATCCAGCAACAGGCACATGGTGCCAGTATAAAGCATGATGCTACCAAACCTAAACAGAAGAACATTGTGGGGAATGTTAAATCTAAGACAAAACATTAACCCTATAAACCTCAATTAACTCACTGATCTCACTGTTGTAAGAGGTGATGCAAACTCTAAAATCTCAAGAGAGATCAGTGACAAAAACAAAAAGCAATTTGCCTGTATTGCCTGTATTTTGATCAGACAGCATATGACACTTCAAGAGC
The DNA here is from genome assembly GCF_019279795.1 of Protopterus annectens. NCBI lineage: Eukaryota > Metazoa > Chordata > Ceratodontiformes > Protopteridae > Protopterus > Protopterus annectens. The sequence continues at coordinate 1,156,792,230 of NC_056732.1, read as the reverse complement.
AGGGTGCGCTAACCTCATTAATCCTGAAGTAACTTGAGGACTGCACCAGCAGTATCACAGGATCATAGGACCATAGGAGGTTAAAAGTATATCAACCCCGAGGTCATTTCAAGCCTAGCTGTTTCATCCCAATGTAATACATTAGATAGTCTAGTGAATACTCAGGATTGTATTTAGTAATGATTTCCCATATCTAGGAGGGTTGTGGAAACTATCCCCAGTAGGAACTTATGGTGCCCCATCCACTCATCCAGGTTCCTTTTGAACAGTGTCATAGAGGTGCTCTGTTTCACATGAATTGGCAGCCTATTCCAAAGGCTCTGCAGTCACTGGGAGACAAATCTGTCCCTCTAGCACATTCTATTCAAGTCACAGGCCATATTTAGGTTCCTGGAAAGGGTAGCTCAACTCCTGCTTGATTTATGGATGTGCAGCAAATTCATTAGGTTTGGGTAGGAGATTGTTCTGTAAGGCAGAAATAAGTCTCCCCTAAGAAGTCTATAAAATACTGACTATAGTGACAGGGATTTTAGTCCATCTGTGTAAAGCACATGCTGGAGTCCCTTGATCATCTTAGTTAGAAACCTCTAAGGTCTCTTCTTGCTGCAAGGGCTTTGTACAGTACATGCTGAAAGGGGCATTATACTCAATTATGGTCCTAACTAGTAACGGGAATAGAGGGGTTATAACCTCCTTTGCTCTGGAGGTGATGCATTTGCTGATCAAGTGTGCTACACAGAGAGCCTTTGTTATAACAGTAGACACATGGTGGTCGAAGTTAAAGTCACAGTGTACTTGTGATACCAGAACTCTTACCACTTCGTAGGTACATATGGTATTGTTATTAATTTGATAGTGTGAAGGGACATTTTTTTTTACTGAAGGGAATGATGATGCATTTCTTTGCATTCAGTTTGAGACCATGACCGAGACACCAGTCGCTGGTCTGTGAAAGACCTTCCTGAAGTATACTGACATCATTTGGGGATTTGATAATTGCAAACTGGTTTGCAGTCATCCGCAAACTTGGTCAACCACAGCCCCTTAGTTTTAGCCTGAATGTCTGAGTATTATATACCAAACAGTAGAGGGCCCAGCACTGACTGTTTTGACACCTTGCTGGTGACAGGTCTGCTAATTGATGTGGAGTCACCTATGTTGATAGTGTGTGAACAGTTTGTGAGACAGTTGGCAACCCATCTTTCGACAAAGGAGTTTGCATTCAGTTTGCTAAGTTTATTGGTAATGCCTGAGTGTGGAACTGTGTCAAAGGCCTTTGCCAAGTCAAGGTATGCTGTGTCCACAGATTTGCCCTTGTCAATGGCCATGGTCACATTTTCAAAGAAATCCACAAAGCTTAACAGGCAGAAACTGACCTTGATGAAGCCAAATTGTGTTGGACCCAGGGCTTGGAGGTCACCTATGTCTTTATTTATCAAGTCCATGATGATAAACTCAATGGCTTTACAGATGAGGCCGGTCAGACTTATGGGTCTATAATTCCCTGAGTCCCTTATTAAGCACCTTTGTGGAGGGGAATAACTGTTGCCGATCTCCATTCTGCAGGAACAAAGTCAGTGGTTAGGCTGTTGCTGAATACGGTAATTAATGGTGATGCTAGTTCATGTTTTAGTTTGTGTAGAAAACAGCCTGGGATGCTGTCTGATCCCACAGAGGCTGTGTATTTTGCCTTAGACAAGTCTTTAATGACCTGCTCTTCAGACATGTAGGGTGGGGGCGATTTGGGGGCAAGGTTTGTGATAAGTTTGGAGGGTGTAAGGAAGTGAAATTTTCACCAAATCTGTCCCCTTGCAGGTTTGATATTTCTGTGGGGTTAGTGTGATTGATACCATTTGTCACTAGTTCAGCACATGCTTGATTCCTACCTTTTAAACTAAATACATAGCTGTAAAAGGTCTTATAATTATCCATGGCTGCGATTGTTAAGTTTTTCTCTAAGTTGCCCTTAGAAGATTTGACATGCTCTCTTATTTGCCTGTTTAGGCTGAAGAGGTTGCTTTTCCATTGTCTTGGGCACATCTTAGTTTTCTTAGACAGCAACTTTTTACAATTGTTGTAAAGTATCTTGATGCTGGATGTCCACCAGGGTATTTTTTTTTTTTACTTGAGGCTCTGGCTTTCATTTTCTCTGGAACAGTCAAATCTATTCATTTATACAAGTGATTGTACAGGGCTTTAGTGTACGTTTTGGTGTGGTTACCACTTCCATTAAAGGGTGAGGTTTGGAATGCATTTATACCTCTCCCTTGAAGGGTATAGTTTGCTTTGGTGAAGGTTTTTAATATGGCTTCACCCTTTGTGAGTTCTGGTGTTAATGCTAGTTTGAAGGTGACTGATTTGTGGTCAGATTTAGCTAATGAGGGTCCGACATTTGTGATGGTGCATCTGTTTGTCATGTTAGTAAGGACCAGATCTAGTATGCTTGTTTCTCTTGTTGGGTTTGAAAAATTTGTTCCAGGACATTTGACTTAATAAAGTCAAGGAACTTTTGCAATAGTCAGTTAGGGCTAGAGTAGGTTTCTTAGTTGATTGTGGGATAACTGATTTCCCAATGACCAGAGTTTTTGGCAATATTTGGATTGACTCTATTTTGGTCAAGTAGACCTCATGCACATCATGATCCAGGGGGGGATCTGTAACTAGCTATAACTTGAATGGGAGTCTATGGAGAAACTCCATGGAGTTGTCCAGTCTAGCTAGTCAGGACTTGACTTTATCTCTAATAGATATTAATGAATAGACTGAAAGGAGCAGTTGATGACAGACTCGGACAGGAACAGACTGGATTTAGATCATGTTGATCCTACACTGACCAGATATTTGCACTGAGGCTAATTATAAAAAAAGAAACAGCATGGAAGAAACCAGTCATAGGTTCATATGTTCATATGTCTTTACTAGACTAATAACCACAAGGGCCTTTTTAAGCCTAACCATGCATCCCAAATCTTTGACAAGTTCTGATATCCTTGATAAGTGTAAGCATGGGCCTGGGAGATGAACCATTTACAGGTTACCTGTGTCCATTAGAGACATAGGTGCCAAACCAAGGATGAATTTCTGGTTTCCCATCCAATTGTCCAAGTTGCTCTTGAATTGGGTTAGGGAGGAAGTCTGCTTTATATGGATGGGGAGCCTGTTCCATAGATGCTGTTGTCTCTGGGATACATACCTATCTCTCCAGCAGTTCCTATTTATATTACAGGCAAGGTTTAAGTCTTTACAATGGGTAATTCTGGTGCTATTTGTTTTGCAGATATGCAGGAGATCCATAAGAGTGGGGTCTGACAATGCCCTGTATGCCAGGCATAGATCTCCCCTCAAAAGCCTGTAGGAGACAGAATACATTGATAGGGCTTTGAGGCGGTCTGCATAGGACATATACTTATGTATTCTTTTAGTGAGGCACCTCTGTGGATGTTCCATTTGCTAGATATGCCTGCTTAGGTACATACCAAAGGGGGCATTATACTCAATGATAGGTCTGATGAATGCCGAATACAGTGGAACATTGACTTTCTTGGACTTAGATGCCATACATTTGCTTATAAGTTGCGCAACATAGAATTATTTCCTTACCACTGTAGACACCTGATGATCAAAGGCTAGATTACTATGTGTGTCCCTAAGTCCTTGACTACTGGATCAGCTGTAAGGGGTGTGTTGTCAATATGGTAGTTACCAGGGATGTATGACTTCCCAAAGGATACTATTATGCATTTCTTGGCATTTGGTTTTAGTCCATGGCTCTGACACCAGTTGTTTGTCTGTATCAGCCCCTCCTGTAGAAAATTTGTGTCAGTGTGAGATTCAATGATGGCACCCAATTTGTAATCATCTGCAAATTTAGTCAGCCAGAGACCACTGACATTGGCCTTGACTTCCGAGAAGTGTGTGTGTGCGTCTTTCGGCTTTTCCCGGTTAGGGGTTGCCACAGCGGAACTCCAGTCCGCTAATGATTGGCAGTAGATTTTTACGTGCCGAGTTGCCAGCTCTGATGCACAACCTTCAACGAAGGTACGCCCATTCATGCATGTCTCCAGACAGAAGATGCTATAACTGAGAATCGAATGGGACAATGTCTTACTGTCAGGCGACAGCGCTACCGCAGCACCACCACTGCAGTTGCTAAAAATGAGCGATCCAAGTACTGATCTCTGAGGGACTCCACTTGTGACTGGCCTCTTTGTTGAGGTGGACTCCCCAATTCTGCCTTCTTAGGTCCTGCCTGTGATCCAGTTGGCTATCCACTGGGTGACATATGGGTGTGTACCTAACCTCTTGAGTTTGTCAACAATGCCTGAGTGAGCTATTGTGTCAAATGCCTTGGCCAGGTCAAGGTAGGAAGTGTGAACAATTTTGCCCTCATCCGTTGCTTTGGTGACCTTCTCAAAGTAGTCCACCAGGTTGAGTAGGCATAATCTGCCCTTGACAAATCCAAACTGGGTTGGGTCCAGTGTCTGGGGGTTTACTATATCTCTATTGATCATCTCCATGAAAATTATTTCTATGGCTTCAAATATAAAACTAGTGAGACTTATGGGTCTGTAGTTTCCAGGGTCTGTAGATGGCCAACCTTTGTGCAGAGGGGATGACTGTTGCCTTTCTCCATTCATGAGGCACAAAGCCTTTTTGGAGGCTACAGTTAAATAGTAATTCCAGAGGCCCTGATAGGTCATATTTCATGCTATTTAGAAGACATCCTGAGATATTATCTGGGCCCATTGATACAGTGCTCTCGATCTTAGAAAGACCATTAAGGACGTGTTCCCTAGTGATAGTAGGGAGAGTTATATCTGATGATATTTCCTGAGGGAAGGTTGAGGGGAGACAGAAGTAAAGTTGGAGCTGAATTTATCAGTCAGGAGGTTTGCTATATCTTCTGGCTCAGTATAGGTGGCTCCATTCATATATCTTCTGGCTCAGTATAGGTGGCTCCATTTACAATGAGCTTTGCACACAACTGTGTATTGCCTTTGACATTGTTGGCATAGCTAAAGAATGCTTTGTGGTTGCCCTTGGCCTGGGAGGCCAAACTTACCTCAAATTTGCCAAAGGAAAAACAGTCCTTAAACCAAATAAGGAATCAGATGCAAAAACCAGAGAATACAAGATAAAGAAAAATAATCTGGTTCCACAAAGCAGTGAAAATCAATATGTCCTTTATTGTAGTAGGTAAGCGCTTTCTCGGAATAAAATCCACTTCATCAGACCAACAAAGATAGAATAGCAGTTACATTTTTAAACACTAAAACATCCAATCAAAAATCAGATAAAATGTGCATCATAGCTAAAAGCCATGTGATAGAATACACCTGTAGAATATATAGATTGTTAAAAAATTGAATAAAACAGACTAAATGAACAATATGTACTTAAAACTGGTAAATACAACAGTAAAAAATAATAAAAGATGGACTTTTTGAATTATACATGATAAAATATTAAAAGAAAGATCAATGCTTTAATTGCCGTGCTTTAAGGAAGGGTTTCAGGGAAACTATGTTGTTTAAACCAGGAGGTTTATCAGGTTGAAAGCGCAAAATCCATTTCTGTTCACTAGATTCTGTTCTATTATTTATGTCACCTCCTCTCTTGGTACTATGCAGAATCTCTAGTACCATAAAGCTAAATTTATGTTCTTTACCCTTCTTTAGCTACATGTAGTGATAGTGTGCTGGTTTCCTTAACATTCCTGATATCCCTAAGGTGTTCAAGTGTTCTATCCTTAAACACCCTGTTCGTTTTCCCTATGTAAAATGAGAAGCAGGTAGTACAATAGCAAAAATAGAGAACATGTTTTGTTCGACAATCTGCATAAAAAGCAGTACCTATCTTAAAAGCCAAAGTGGGATGTGTGAAATGATTACCAATATGTATATGTGTACAGGTCATACAATTCCTACACATATATGTACCGTCTATCAGATATTATAGTTGATTTAGTATTAAAGGATCGATAACAAAGCTGACTCTTAAATGTTCTATTATTTCTAAAAGCAAAATCTGGTTGTGTGCCAATGACCCCATTCAACTCATGTACAGTAGATAGAATATCCCAGTTCTTTTTAATAATATCACATGCTACATGGACATTACTGGCAAAGGTCAATGGCATCCTTAGTTTATTCCTAGCGGTATCAGTGTAAGCATCACTTGAGAAAGTATTGCCAATATTATCCCTGTTGTTAATACTAGTGGGGGGGGGCGTGGCTGGCACTTACCTGATCTATACCGCCATCCTTTTGCTATTTGAGAATCAATAAGTTTACTACTATAGCCTCTTTCTAAAAATTCTTGTTTAAGTGTTTGTAATGCAACAATGAGGCTATCATCATCATTAAAAAGTCTCATAGTTCAAAATATCTGTCCTTTCAACACATTGAATTTTGTATGATTCGGATGCATACTGCCATAGTGTAGAACATTATTCTTTCTAACAGTTTTCTTATACAAAGTAGTAGACACAGTGGATAAATTATTTTTAGTAACTTTAACATCCAAAAACTCTACTACTTTATCAGAATATTCATAGGTAAATCTCAAAAAAGTATTCAACTCATTTAAAGAAACTCTTATAGCCGCTGCTCTGAGCCATGCCACAACAAAAAAAAATCATCCTCAAAACATTTATACCATTTGATGTTAACCTGGTATTCATTATTTGAAAGTACATGTTTAGCTTCCCAATTAGAATGGGGAATTGAAAATGTCAGAGAATTACTGTGTGAGAGAAACACCCCTGATACTAAGGTGAAACTTATGTGCACACTTTTGGAAATCATTCTAGAAAACAATGTGTTTATTTTTAATGATGTTTATTATGCACAAAAAGTTGGCGTAGCTATGGGCACAGCTTGTGCTAACAGCTACGCCAACCTATCCCTAGCTAATTGTTAAGCTAAACATGTACTTTCAAATAATGAATACCAGGTTAACATCAAATGGTATAAACATTTTGTGGATGATATTTTTTTGTTGTGGCATGGCTCAGAGCAAGAGTTTATTTTATACTTAAATCAGTTGAATACTTTTTTGAGATTTACCTATGAATATTCTGATAAAGTATTAGAGTTTTTGGATGTTAAAGTTACCAAAAATAATTTATCCACTGTGTCTACTACTTTGTATAAGAAAACTGTTAGAAAGAATAATCTTCTACACTATGGCAGTATGCATCCGAATCATACAAAATTCAATGTGTTGAAAGGACAGATATTTCAAACTATAAGACTTTTTAATGGTGATGATAGTCTCATTGTTGCATTACAAACACTTAAACAAGAATTTTTAGAAAGAGGCTATAGTAGTAAACTTATTGATTCTCAAATAGCAGAAGGATGGCAGCATAGATCAGGTAAGTGCCAGCCATACTTTTCCCCCCACCCCACTAGTATTAACAACAGGGATAATATTGACAATACTTTCTCAAGTGATGGTTACACTGATACCTCTAGGCATAAACTAAGGATGCCATTGACCTTTGCCAGTAATGTGCATGTAGCATGTGATATTATTAAAAAGAACTTGGATATTCTGTGTACTGTACATGAGTTGAATGGGGTCATTGGCACACAGCCAGATTTTGCTTTTAGAAATAATAGATCACTTAAGAGTCAGATCTGTTATCGATCCTTTAATACTAAATCAGCTATAATATCTGATAGACTTGGTACATATATGTGTAGGAATTGTATGGCCTGTACACATATACATATTGGTAATCATTTCTCACATCCCACTTTGGGTTTTAAGATAGATACTGCTTTTTATGCAGATTGTCGAACAAAAAATGTTGTCTATTTTTGCTGTTGTACTACCTGCTTCTCATTTTACATAGGGAAAACGAACAGGGTGTTTAAGGATAGAATACTTGAACACCTTAGGGATTTCAGGAATGTTAAAGAAACCAGTGCACCATCACTACATGTAGCTAAAGAGGGTAAAGAACATAAATTAAGCTTTATGGTACTAGAGATTCTGCAGAGTACCAAGAGAGGAGGTGACATAAATAATAGAACAGAATCTAGTGAACAGAAATGGATTTTGCCCTTTCAAGCTGATAAACCTCCTGGTTTAACCAGAAGAGTTTCCCTGAAACCCTTCCTTAAAGCACGGCCATTAAAACATTGATCTCTATTTTAATATTTTATCATGTATATTTTAATAGTCCATTTTTTATTATTTTTTTACCATTGTATTTACCAGTTTTAAGTACATATTGTTCATTTAGTCTGTTTTATTCAATTTTTTAACAATATATATATTCTACAGATGTATTTTATCCCATGTGTTCTAGCTACGATGCACATTTTATCTGATTTTTGATTGGATGTTTTAGTGTTTAAAAATGTAACTGCTATTCTATCTTTGTTGGTCTGATGAAGCGGATTTTATTCCGAGAAAGCGCTTACCTACTACAATAAAGGACATATTGATTTTCACTGCTGTGTGGAACCAGATTATTTTTCTTTATCTTGTTACCTCAAATTTGGCTTTGGTAGACTTTATATGTCCTCTGAGTTGATTGTTTAGTCTGATGAGAGTGCTTTTATCCTGCTAGGTGCTGCACCTCCTAATGTTTGCTATGATTTTCTTCCTCCTGTTATACAGGTGATTGATACTGTGATTTCACCAGGGTGGCTTTTTTTTAGTTTATTTATTTATTTACATTTGTTAACCAGCAGTGTCCGACTAGACACAGGTCCGTTTTCAGCAGAGGCCCGGGGAGAAAAGCCCCACATTAAGTATTATTTGCATTATACAGTTAAAAAAACATAGCATTTAAATATAGACATTAGTCCAGTTAAGGACGCAAGACAAGAAGATAACAGATGTAAAACAGCTGTAGAGCATAGTACAATTTTAAAATATGGTGACATACTAAACATGGTTAAAATGTAGTTGAGATTCAGTGAACAAATGTTACACTCTGTTTTTGAGATACATAACAGCCATTATCAGTTGTTGCTACAAGAAGTTAGTATTATGTGTTAGGTAGCTGGGAACATTAGTAGCCAAGCTTGCTAAGAGTAGGTTGTTGATAGGGGCTGAGAGTGGTAGTGGGTGGGGGGAGTGGATGGTATTAGAAGGGGGGTTGCAAGGGCATATCTGGCAAGTTTTGAAGTGTGATTTTAGTAAGGATTTAAAGTGGGTGCAAGAAGTTATGGAGGTAATTGAGGATGGGAGGGAGTTCCAGAGTTTGGCTATAGTGCAGGAGAATAATGCTTCTCCAGCAGAGTTAATGGCTCTTGTGACCTGTAGGAGGTTTTTGTGGCTGGAGTTTAGTGGTCTTGTGGTTATGTAGTGTTGGAGTAGATTCTGGAGGGATGGGACTTTTAGTGGTTGGTTTATTAGTTTGTGGGCGAGTGTGAGTTGGTACCATTGAAGGAGGTGGGGGAGCTCTAGCCAGCCCAGTTCTGCTAGTGAGAGACAGTGGTGAGTACGGTAGGAAGCCCCTGTGGCGAATTTGGCGATTTTGTTGTAGCAGGTTTCGAGCTTATTTAGATCACATTGTCTAAGGTTAGAAAATACTGTAGAGGCATAGAGTAGGGTAGAGATAAGTTGAGAATTTGCTACTGAAATTTTAGCTGCTTTGGTAAGTAGTTGCTGATTTCTATATAATGCTCCTAGTTTTTTGTGCACTTTTTTAATGGTCATGGAAATGTGAATGTCAAAGTTCAGTTTATTGTCTATTTCTACTCCTAGTAATTTGGTGTGTTCTGTAGGATGGATGGTGGTGTTGTCTTTTGCTGTGATGTTAAAGTAAGAGCTGTCTAGGGTAAGTTTGGTGGGTTGGAAGATTAGTAATTTTGTTTGTTTGGGTTGAGTATTAGTTGGGCATTGGATAACCAAGTTTCAATAGAATAAAATGCTTCCTGTGTGACTTTTTGCAGTTTTGGAGGGAGTGGGCTGTGCAGATGATGGTTGAGTCATCTGCATATTGTACGAGTGTGCCATGTGTTGTGGCTAAGGCTAGATTATTGGTGAAAATAGAGAAGAGTAGAGGTCCCAGGATGGACCCTTGGGGAACTCCTATGGAGACTGGTAGTTGGGGGGATAGGTTGTCCTGCCAAACAACTGCTTGTTGGCGGTCAGATATGTAACTCTGAAACCAGTTGATGACTGGTTGAGAGAAGGATAGGTTATTGAGAAGAGAGAGGAGTTGTTTGTTTGGGACCATGTCAGAAGCTTTAGAGAGGTCTAGGAAGGTAGCTGAGGAGAGATAACCTGCATTTTTATTTTGTAGGATAGTGTTAGAGAAAGAGAGTAAGGTGGTGGTGATGATATGGTTAGGTCGGAAACCATGTTGTGTGTTGGAGAGGAGGTTGTTAGCAAGGAGGTGATTTGAGACTTGAGAATGAATGCATCTCTCTAGTATTTTGGAGAGTGGCGAAAGAATAGCTATGGGGCGGTAATTGGCTAGATCTGTGGAGCGGCCTCCTTTGTGTAGGTGAATTATGTGTGAGACTTTCCATAGTGTAGGAACATTACTTTCTGACAGAGATCTGTTAATAAAGAGTGATACAGGGTAGGCTAGAGCGTCAGCTGTAAGTTGAATCTGGGAGGTTGTCTGCTGCTAATCTGGTGATTTTAAGTTTAGTTAGTAGTTGTTTTATTTTGAAGGTAGGAACAGGAGAGAAAGAGAAGCTAGTTGGGAGATTGTTAGTTCTAGTTGACGGTGTAGGTTTATGGGGAGGTTGTGTTGTCTAGCTAGTGATAGTACAGTTTGTGTGAAGTGATTGTTGAAAGAGGTAGCAATATTTTTGGAGGAGTGAGTTAAGTTAGGAGTGGGTATACTTACTTTACCTGGGTGGAGGATGGAGTTTATTGAGGACCAGAATTGTTTGGGGTTATGTTGGAAAGAGGTAAGGGCAGACTGGTAGTATTGGATTTTGTCCTGTTTTATACGCTTTTTGGTTCTTTTGCATAGTTCTAGGAATTTTTGCCTAGTAGAGGGGGTTTTGGTTTTGCACCAGTTGTCCCATGCTTTATCCCTGTTTTTAATTTCAGACTTCATGTTTTTTTGTAGCCATGGGGATTGTTGGGCTCTAGTTCAGGAACGTCTTATGGAGGCATGGTAATTAAGGATGCTTAGGAATGTTTTATTAAAGTAGTCAACTGCGTCATCTAGTTTGAGGTATTTTAGAGGTTGCCAGTTACAGTCTTTTAAGGATGAGCTGAATGAGAGGGGTTGAAGTTAGTTTTTTTGCTTATTTGACGGTAAATGATGGGTTTTGCTTTATAAAGGTGTTTTCTTAGTAAGAAGGTTGGAGAGTGATTACTAAGGCTGTCAGATAAGCAGCCTGCTATATATGACTGAGGGCTCTTATTGACTAGTATCCAATCAAAGGTAGTGTGTTTGTGGGAGTTATTTATCCTAATAGGTGACTGGACTAGTTGGGTGAAGCCATGAAGATTTACATGATGGGTTGGGTGGTTGCTAGAGCAGAATTGCCAGTCAGTGTTGACGTCTCCTAGAATTAAAGTTTCTTGGGGTAGGTGGTGGTATCCAGCTGAGGAGGTTTTCAAGTGGAGGGATGTTGCAGCCAGGTGGGAAGTAGCAACCTATTATGTTTAAGGTTTTATTATGGTTTATTTTAAGGTTGGCATATATTATTTCTTCCTTACCTATTTGGGGAACTGCTAACTTTAAGATCTGGATGTCTAGATGCTGCTTAAATATTATAGCTATACCACCTCCTTGTTTGTTTAGTCGGTCTACTCTTAGTATATTGTAACGAGCAGGGAGGATTTGCTCATTAGTAATGTGTGGTTTTAACCATGTTTCTGTAAGGATCACTACATCAGGGGAGTAGAAGTCTATGGTGGCATGGAATTCATGCACCTTGTTGCATATACTTCTAATATTTAGGCTTATCAGAAGGAGGTTGGTTGGCTTTCTATTGACTGTGATTTCGGAGATGTGGTTTATAGTCTGATTATGAAGAGAGGGTTGGAGATAGAGGGACCAGGATTAGGATGGATGTCTCCACTGAGTGCTAGGTTGGATATGGATGAGATTATTAGTTTTATCAATTTCTGTATATGCTTGCTTATAAGGGAAGTTTTTTTTGATTATGTTCTGTGGGCAATAGGTATGGTGGTAGGGTTATGTTAGGCTGAGGGGTTGTTTTTAGTTTAGGTATTGTGGTCTGTAGTCTATATAGAGGGTGTATTGGGAAGGTTGTTGACCTGATGAGAGAGTAGTAGATTAGAGGTGGGATATGAGTGGTGGTGTGTGTGGTGGTACATTGGTAGTGGTTGAGTGCAGGAATGGTGGAGGTTTGGTAAGATGTGATGTATGCAAGGAGTGCACATGCAGTGACTATAGGTATGGTGTGCTTGTACATATTAGCTAAGTAAGAGGGATAGCAGTGAGAAGTTGTAGGAGGAAGTATAGGTGTGGTGATTTTATAGGTTGAAGGGTGGGAGGGGTTACTGTTTGTAATAAAGGTAGGACCACTGGTGGTGGGTGGGAATTGGGGGAAGGGAGGGGAGCATAGCGGGCAACAGATGAAGAAAGATTATCAGTAGGTTTATAGGTTATAATGAAAAGGTCTGGTCCTGATTAGGCTGCAATTGTTCTTGGGGGGGATCAGAAAAGACCAGAAAAGTGGTGGATAGCAATAGTATGATGAAAAGGGCTGGCCCTGATTTCACAGATATGCAAGTCTACAGAAATAATAAGAAAAGGCAGTAGTTACTCTGACTTGCTTGTTTTGCATACCTGTCTTATTGAAATAATTTTAGTTAGTTCTGTACTTCTTCCTGGTGCGTACAGCTATTAACATGCTTGTACAGGATTTCTGTGAACAGTTCTTCATAGGTAGAAATGCTCTCAGGTTTTATGGGGGCTTGAAATTTTACCAGGTTCTCACTTAATAGCAGGAGGTTAGCCTTAGAATAGTTTCTGCATATTTCAGGTTGAGCTGTGGGCCCAGGTTTTATTTTTATTTCAAAGGAGACCATTTTGTGGTCGGACCTTACCAGGGAAGGCATTACAGTAGGGGATGTGCAGCCATCTCCCATATTAGTGAGGACCAGATCCAGTATGGTTGCACCCCTGGTTGGTATATTGACTATATGGTCCAGGGAGTTTGTGCTTACAAATTCAGGAATATCTGTGCATGTACTTTGGTGTTGTATAGGATTCCCATTTAATAGTGGGGTAATTAAAGTCACCCATGAATATGGTGTTAGGTTGGATTTTTAGTGTTTCCAATATGTTTAAATACATGGTATGGGTTTCCCTGGGTCATAGAAGGGGACCTATAGCTTGCAAGGAAGTGGCATTGGATTTTACCTGTAGTGATTTGAACATGAAGCAGCTCTCATGCATTGTCCTGTTTGACCAGCCTTGAAGTATATTTATTTCTGATGTAAATAGAGAAACCTACACCTACAACTTTAGTGCCTACCTATGAAGTAACTGGCCTAAATGTGTGGAAGGTATTATAAACTTGCAATGCTGGTGTGCTCTCCATTGCTTTAAACCATGTGTCAGTGACCACGCAGCCATCAGCATTCTCTAGGGTAAAGAAAGCTTCTGGGGAGTTGAGTTTTTTGTTTAGACTCCTAGCATTGAGCAGTAATACCTTTAGATTTTCTTGGTTTTGATTTGCTATGTATGAAGTACTTTGAGTTTAGCATTGCCTAGAAAAGGCACTATGGGGGAAGACAATGTTTTAGTTAATATCTGAAAGCCTATAGGGGAGAGGTGTAGTCCATCCCTGGCAAAGAAGCATGGTCTGTTGACCATCTCCTTCCATGCTGACGGATATTGTACCCCTTAGAATGACATCAGAAACTAAAGCAATTATTAAAGTCAATCATCTTTTGTTTGCATTGTGGCATCATCCTTAGAGAAGGTAAAATGCTGGTCAATGCTAGGCTCATACCAGCCTGAGACACATACTCTGACAGCTCTATGATTTCTCTCTTCATATAGTCTAGTGATGTACGTCTCAGGTAATTTAATCCCAAATGGACTATAACTGAAACATATTGGTAACTGTGGTCCAATGACCTGAGTGCATGCATAATATAGTGTATCCTAGCCCCAGATAAGCAACTGACCTTAACTTTCTCCTTACTCAGCTTGGTTAGAGGGATACCAGTGTGTCTCACAATGGAGTCTACATTGACTAGAATGTTGGCTTGTGTGCTGATTTGCCTTATGGGCTTAGAGGTAGAGGCTCCATGAGATGTAGCTCTATGTGTTGATTTGGGTGTTGTTTTAAAAGAGCGCGCTTGGGGCTGCTGAGGGTATTTGTTATATGCACTTCGTCTAGGAGGTATTTGTGGTTTAGGAAGGTTGCATAAGTGCCTCATCAAATGTGGGTCTATATGTCTGCTTTGAATTGTGCGTGATGGGTACAGCGTGTATACTATTGACAAACTTATTGACATTAGAAGTACTTTTATGTGAGAGCTTTGCCTCCAGTGTAAATACATCTCTCACACAGCATATTAGTGTGTTTGAGAATTAACTGGTTCTCAGTAAACATGAGGCAATTGCAGACCCTTTTTTATTGATTCGACGGAGTGAGAATATCAATCACTATCAGGAGTATCTGTTTTGCAACTATGTGGACAGTGCTAGTCACTGCAAACTAGTTGTCCTGTGTGCAACTAGGTATTGGAGAAATTTCAATTGTGCTTTTAAGGAAAAATGTCACTCATGGTGTCTGAATCTGTACAGAGCACTGCCAAACACTTGAGGGAAAATTAATATGTAGACCCTGAACATTTAAGAATAAAGCATTTAGGCAGATATTCTGAAGTTAGAAACAAAACAAGCAGTACTTACTGGAAACAAAGAATTAGCTTGTCAAGAATGATGAAAAGAAGGGAGTCGACTGAATGGCTACTGCTTGGCTTCTACTAATGCTGGTCTCACCACATCTTTACTCTGTTGAGATATAATGCTCCTTTGCTTCTCCTCTTGCCAGATGCAAAATGTTAGCACCAGTCGCAAGAGAAGTAGGTCACAGCCTGTTTGGTGATCCACAGTCTTGTCCCAGATGATGCAAGAGTCTGCAGGCTTGTAGCCTTTTTTCTGGTAGATGCCTCATATAGCAACCAGACCAATCAGGTACATTAAGCACAGACACTCATTCTCCAACTAGAAACAGTCAGGAATCAGTGCACTCTGATCCTTCTCTTACCTGGATCAGAATATAAACACAGATTCCAAACTGTCACATATAAAGCAGTTATTAAGGTTTCTGGTGATCAGCAGTCTCCAGGAAATAATGTCCCTGTACTCATTCTCATACCTGGAGAAAACAGAAGCACTATTCCCCAAGATGACTACTGAGAGGCAGAATGTGGGCTCTCCAGTAACTGGTGGCCTTGCAATAGATGGTTAAAGGTAAGATGAAAAAAAATGTTTTATCCTAAATATTGCAATGTGCACTAGAGGAGTTAGATGTGAAAGCAGGTAACTGTCTAAAACGTTAAGTTTTAGTGGAGAGCCACAATTTTTAAAAGTAGGTAACTGTCTAAAACATTAAGTTTTAGTGGAGAGCCAGAATTTTTAAAAGAGCAATATAGATTGAAAGGGGGTGGGCACTTTAATTTATGGTACTATAGAATACAGTAGGATAGCCAATAAATTTAAGTAGTTGAAGTGGAGTAATTTCACAAAATGACAATCTTGTGCTTACTCACACCAACCAGTTAAAGGAGAGAGGGAACAAGATATATGGTTAAATTAACATAAGAGACAGGCAACTAGAAAGACAGTGGTGTCTAAGAACACAGCAGTAACAGGATGGGGAGTGGGAACTGGGGTCTGACTCACAAGAGACAGAGCTGTGGTCTCTTTTCAAGTTTTACTATGCAGTTAAAAACAGAATGCAAGTAAAACACAGTGTAAAGAAAACAAATCACAGTATACAGAATAGAAAAAGGCAATAAAGTAATACAAAACACAAGAAATGAAAAGCAAACTACCCTTTTCCTCACAGCAAGCTGTGACAGAGTCTGGGTGAGTGGGTGCACAGTTTGGGTGAATAATGAGTACAGTGACTGGTTTGCGGGGTCTATATCAGAACATTGAAGTATTAAAACTTCAAATGTTCTGATAATGAACACTATTCAGTGAACGCTAAGAATAGTGAAGCTGCAGAACAGCGAATTCTTTCCTTGGGAAGGAATCCGGTTGGCTGTTTCTGTGGCTTCACTATTCTTAGCACTGTGGTGGAAAGTTACAGGTTGGGTTCAGGTAAGTGTGCGATTGTTTGTACGTTAGGGTTAGGGGCGGGTTAAATGAGTTAGGGTTAGGGCGTGGATTAGGCATGTGTTCGATAGTGACAGACTTTAGGGTTAGGGGTGGTTTAAGTGAGTTAGGGTTAGGGCACGGGTTAGGTGAGTGTGCGATAGTGACGGACCTTAGGGTTAGGGTTTGGGTTAAGGTAAGTGGGTAAATAGTAGTGTATGTTTAGTTTAGTGTAGCATTAGATGTAGGAATTTAAGTGTATTTGTGTGGTTGCTGTTTATTTGATGTGCTTGTGTTGTGTGTATGTGTTTTGGAGCAGCAAATTTTTTCCATGGGAAAAAATTTGCTGTTCTGAATGTTCGATATTTTCATGTTTAGATGTTTTGGGCCCGATGAAATAGCGTTCACTATTTTCATCTTTCAATAACGTGATATAAACGCAGTTTGCGGTGGTCACTGGTATATGACAAGGACGTATACTGCCTCCCTTATTATTCACAATAGTTATTGACTGAGTCATTTGGAAAGCATTACATGGAAACTCAGTTGGACTGGAATGGGTCGATGACAACAAGCTCTGACTTGGACTTTGCTGATGACATAACTCTTATTGACACAATATGGAGTGGAATGCAGACAATGACCACATCAGTGGAGAAACAGGGTGGGAAAGTAAGCCTTAGAATGAATCCTGACAAATGCAAAATGTTGGTCAGTGAAGCATGGAATGATGACAAAAACATAATGCCTGCAGGATCAATATTAGATATGACAGAGAACTTCTGCTACCTGGGCAGTTTCACCTCTCATATAGGTAAATGTGAGAAGGAAGTTTTGGTTATACTTGGAAAAGCAAGTGCAGCATTCAACAGACTATCCAAAGTCTGGAGATCAAAATCATTGCACTGTCCACAAAGGTGAAGCTATACCAATCACTGGTGCTGTCTACACTCTTATATGGCGCTGAGCTATGGCCAGTCACAGCATCAGCCATGAAAAAAACTTGAGGCTGCTCATCATAAATGGTTAAGATGCATTTTGGGAATATCGTCGAAGGACAAAGTAAAAAAAATAGAGCGTTAGAGAAAGAATGCAATAACAGAAACTATAATATTTATTTACCAGGAAAGTCCTATTTGGAACAAAGCTGATTTTCAGCAAAGGCCTAGGGAGAAATGCTCCAGACACATGTCTTTGTAACATGGGAAGAAACCAGATCACCCAGAGGAAATGTACACAAATGCAGGGAGGACATGCAGTCTCTGCACAGAAGGCACCCCAGCCAAGAATTGAACCGGAGAAGCTCTTGCTGTGAAGTGACAATGCTACCACTCCATCACTATGCCATCAGCATGGAAAGGAATGTACATTGTTTGGCCATGTTAACTGCATGGACTCTAGCAGGACTCCTAGACAATCCCTCAACTTGCCACTAGCTGAATACAAGAGAAGACCAGGTAGACCTTGACAAAACTGGAAAGGAGTTGTAACAAGAGAACTCCATTTCCTGAGAATCACTTGGGAAGAAGCTAAAGAAGCATGAGCTGATAGGACACAGTGGAGTTAACTTGTGGCCAAATACATCATCAATGCAGGATGAACCAAAGATGAAGAAGAAGAGATGGAAATACTGCTTCCTTTGGTTCTTACACATTTGTTTTGCAGTCTGAAGGTGTGGAAGGTATTGTAGCCTTGCAATGCTGAGGTGCTCTCTGAGGCCTTGAGCCAGGTTTCTGTGACTGCTTCCAGGGTGCGCAGTTTTTGGTTTAAGCTCCTAGCTTTTTGCAGCAAAGCCCTTATTTTGTTATGGTTGGCAATTTTTACATTGGCAATGTTTTTCAGATCTTGCCTAAAAAGGCACTATGGGGAAGGCAAGAGACTTTGTCAGCAGCTGAAGACCTACTGGTGCCAGGCACAAACTGTATATGGCAAAGCAATGAGGTTTGTTAATCAAGTCATCACAGGCTGACAGAAACTGGATCCCCTTTGAATGATACCAAAATCTAAGCCAATTATTGAAAATCATTTTTTGTTTATAATATGGCATTGTTCTAAGTAAGGATAATATACTGCTCAAGGTTGGGGACATACCTGCCTGGGACTCTTACTCAGCAGCTCATTCATGTCTGTCTTAATATAGTCCAGTGAGGTACATTTCAGATCATTCAGTCCAACATGAGCTATGGCAGAGTCATAATGGTACTCATTTCTGAGAGACCTGAGTGCATGCATGATCTGATGAATCTTGGCACCGGAACGGCAGCTGACTGTGACTTTCTGCTTATCTAACTTGGTGAGTGGAACA
The DNA here is from genome assembly GCF_019279795.1 of Protopterus annectens. Lineage (NCBI taxonomy): Eukaryota > Metazoa > Chordata > Ceratodontiformes > Protopteridae > Protopterus > Protopterus annectens. Next base: position 1,156,773,679 of record NC_056732.1, on the reverse strand, counting down.
TCTATGAGTCTCACTATGAAGTCTCCAATGACAAGAAAATGTGTGTTTTGAGTGGTACACCTTAAGCGCTTGGTAGGTGAGATACTGGTGTTGCTATGTGTCTTGGGTGCTGTGGGAACTGTGTTAGTTGTAGCAGTCTTTTGTTTTGGAGGTCTTTGGGGTTTTAATAAGTTTTTTGAGAGAACCTCTGCATATGTTGATTTATATGTTGGATGCGTATTATGTGTATGAGTAGAGGTATTATGTGCATGAGTAGTGGTGGGTGAGTTGACAACCTCTTCCTTGTTACTGTTTTGAGTGCAAGAGTGCAGGAATTAAAAATTCTTGGTGTAGATGCATCTCTCATGTTCTTTACTAGAGTGAGTTATTAGTAGATGGTTGTCAGTGTACATGAGGCAGTTGCTACACTGTCTCAGGAGACCCATGTCAACAAGGCTGGCAGGAAAAGCAAGGGTAGTCCATCTGTCTATAATGTTAGGTTTGAAGAACTTTTATCACAAAGGGGGTGCCTTCATGACTGATTTAGGAGGTGCTCTGTAGATAGATATTTCTGACTGGGGATTTGGCTGGTGATTTAATAGGTCACAGCTCACTAGCAATACTTCTTAGACCAGAGATGTAGTAAAGATGACAACTACATTAATGTATTACAGCTGTATTTAAGGGAAAAATTGTTGAAATGATCTGTCTGGCTATGGTGTGCAATTGAGCGGTGCTGCACAATGTGCAAACAAGCCAAAACCCACTCAAACACTGGGCTCAATTACCAGAAGCTAAAAACTTTTAAAAACTAAAAAAAAACCTCAAAAGAGCCAGTGAGGATGCTTACTCTAAGTCCTAGACCAATAACCCTTTACCAGACAGGTTCCAATCAGCACACTTCTCTCACAAGGGTGCAGAAGGGCTCCTTCTAATCAAAGACAGCTTGGAAAATATGCTTAGAATACAGCAGCCACTACAAACAGACCCAGATGCAGCAAACCTGTATCTGGACTATGCTACAGCTTCTAGCTATACTAATTTAGGTGTTAAACACTAAGATATTTTTTAAACAACAGAAAAACAGCATTGAGACAATAAAAATATTTTAAATAGCAGAAAAACAGCAAGGGGACATGAATGAATACTTAAAACAGCAAACAAATAAGTTATTTAAAACACAACACTGCTTGGTAGGAGCACAGATGAAACTGAACAGATGCTTTGCAAACAGAGAAAAGTAGCAGCAATTACTTTGAAAAGAGTATAAATAGCAAAAAAAAGACCTTTGCAACAGTGAAACAGCAACAAAATCCGATTTAATAGACACAGTAAGGCAGACAAATGCAGTACAAACAGTGTAGTTTAGTTTACCATATTTAATCGCAGTATTAAATAAGCAGAACACAATAAAAAGTGCAGTAAATAGTATAATCAAGAAAAAAAAATAGGCAACTTATGTTTTTTTGGGAAGCTCATAAGCCTTTAGTCATCTGGTGTCTCATCTCAGAGTTGTGGCTGGTAGCCCACCTCAGTTCAGCTCAATTCAAACACGTTTTAGTATGTGAAACTAAAACTGATAAATGCAGACATTATTTCCACAGAGTAAGCCTCATTGTCTTAGGTTCAAATGGAAATCAGGAGGAACAGGATCATGTGATATTCATTATGAAGAACCTGAAGTAGTTGAACCTGCTCACCTCTATGGAAGTGGAAAGAGCTCTTCAGATCAACATGAGAACTCCTATCTGCCAAAGTATGTTATTATTCAATTTCGAACTTTGTAGAGAAATAAATGGTAATAAGAAGATGTAGAGAACTGGAGATGCACAATATGGCAAGTTTACCATTCCATTTTGATCCAGACTACAGCAACTCTCCTCTCAAAAAGCTAACATGTTTGTTCCTTTGCTTAGAATATACAAATATAAGAGCTATAATGTGATGCTGAAATTCCTTACAACTTCACAGGGATTAATGTCGATATTTTGTGCAATTATGAATTTCATTCTGTTAGTTGCTTTATGCAGGTCCTTCTCTTATTTTTGGGTCTCACGCAGCATGTATGCATTCATGTCACAAAGTCTCATCGTAATCAAGGCAGTGTCTTGTATTCAATTACCTACTCAAGTTTGCTGCTATAAATAAGTGTTTACATCTTTTATCCAAAACTAAACAGTTTAGATTGCATTTTACATTGAGATATTATTGTTAATTTTGTGCATGCCTACCCATTTAAAAGTTATTTATTCAAAAATTAGTCATGCAGTAAATCCTCCTCCATATTATTCAATCTCGAACATCGTGACTAGTTAGTGTTTGAGTAAATCATGGTTATATAGCACAGGATGGGAAAGATTAGGTTGAATGCAAGTGGTCATCTCAAGTGAGGAAAGCAGATCTCTGTTAGGAAAGGAAGAGCTATTACAATCGATAGGGATTTGTGTTAGAGAAGAGCTAAATACTCAGTGACATTATCTAAACACACTATTTTCTGAAAAGGAGGGCCTAATAGCTGACTGAAAAGGATGAGAGAGAATGTTTGCCACCTTGCAGAGGTTGAGTCAAAGGCATAAATTCCAGAATCAACAACTATATTTAATTTATAACTAGTATTACACATCACAGAAGATGGCTAAGCAGAAACAAATAACCCAGACTGTTTGCTGGAGATGGGGTGACAGACAAATGCATGGATTATCCATGTGTTCTAGGGCTGTAGCAGAGCTTAGCATTACTGGTGAGAGTTTCAAGGTTTGTGTAAGAATATTTTAATGGACCCCCCCCCCCAAAAAAAATAGAAATTTTTGTTGCTTGGGTTGAGGGACTCTTTGAAGAGAGGAACAAGGGATATAAGGATGAAGGAAGGCATTGTGTGGTTTCTAACAAGCATGGTTAAAATGCTCATTGCAAGGAAATGGAAGGCTCACTCTGCCATTGCTTATACTAGCTTAAGGAGCTACATGGTTCGGCAGGTTCATAGAATGTACTGTCATTTAAGTATAAAGAAAGAGAATTAGCCAGAGCTTTCAGGAGTTTGGGTTACAGATGAGACAGATATAATATTATTCCCTCCTTCCCAGAGTGGTTAGAGTGAAACAATTTATTGGGTGTGTAATATATGTGTAACTGAAGTTGATTGTAATGTGTTGAATTTTGGATATAGTATATATTGTTAAATGTTGAGTTTGGCAGTTATATTAGATATTATTGTTAAAAATTGAATAATGTCCATTAAAAACAAATAATCCTCCTTGTTCAAAGCAAACATAGCAACAAACACTTCTACAGTGACCATTCCTATCTGGCAGCCGTGTTTGGCTTCATTAATCAGGTTATTTTTATAGCAGCTGTGTTGTCTTGCCACTGGGAGGAACAGGAGTGTGCCCAGCTGCAACACCCACCAATATTTTTTTATACATTTGCTTGCCCATTAGTAATATTTAAGCTTTACTGTCTTGCAGAATATTGTTAGGAACCGAAATGTTTTAATATCATTAGAACCCAACAATGGTATTCTTTTTCCTTCTGCCTGCTATAATGTGATGTTATTATGAGCAGAAGTATGACCTTTGTCTAATGTATGGGGCTACTGTAGTTAAACCCAACAGATACTGGGTCTCAGGTCATACCTTCTGTGCACTTACCTGTAAGTACTCCTATCTGTGAGCTGTGCTACATTTATTTTTAGGGATGAAGGATTGAAATGCAGAATTGGTGGCTCATCTTGAAATATTTATTTTTTCTTTTCATTATTACATTCCTAAGTACTGACATCGATGTTTCACAAGTTACTGATAAGATTTTATGTGTTTCCAACACTGCAACTATTAAGAATGCTAGACAAAACACTATTAAGCATCATTGGTCGTACAACTAGTTACATATACTGTAAGAGTGATGAACTTCCCATTGAAAACATCTATACATATTCACTAAGTTGAAGGATTTACATATAAGAGGGGGTGCTGAAAAGTTCTAAGCCTGACATACTTTCTAAATTCTGAGTGTTATTTCTGCCTCTGTAGCTGAAAATAGGATTATTTCATTTTATAAAGTACCCATTTGAAGAATCATAATGCTTTGTTTTGACATTGTTTCAGATCACTGATTTCTGCAAGAAACTATAGTTAAAAAGGGATTATTTTTATCATCCATACAGTGGAAGGGCTGGGGATTTCACCCATTATCATCTACAACTAAATGTATAATTAGAATATGTTTTGTTTCAAGGCTAAGCCAGATTAAAGTAAAAGGGAGGTTGCTAATATTAGAGGAAGATGGCACGTTGTTACCCTGTGCACCTTGCCAGGTTTGATAGTTTGCGTTAACTTCTATGGACCTAATGTGGAAGTAGCCATACTTGAGGAGTTCAGAGTCAGTTTGAATGAGATGGGGAGATTGCATTCTCCTTTAATGAATTGTAGGAATTTTAACATGGATTTGGATACTTTGCTTGATAAAGTTCTCACATGAAATATAAGGTTAGAAAACATATACATTAATTAATGGAAATGCAGGAGGAATTCTCAGTTTTAGACTCCCCTATAAGATGCTAGGAATTTCACATTATGTTTAGGACACTTGAGGTATTGGACATATTAATCATTTTCTAGGCAGCTCTATTTTACTTTCGATTAATACAGCTCAAATTATATTTGGTACTTATTCTATCCACACTTTACCCTTGTTTCCTATCCTTAATAATGCATGTCCCTGCACCATATCCCAAACTTACACATTACCTTAGAAACATCACTTTCTACAACACTTCCACTATTCAGACAGATTATGTATGAATGTTGTGGTAGAGTTATGGTTTGCAGATAACAAAAGGAAAAAAATCTCATTCTTTTGAACTTGCAATGGTGTAGATTATTAGTAATTTGCTTAAAATATAGTCATGGGTCATGTGTGTGTCAAAGTTTTTGCATTTATAGCAATCATAACTTGCATAAACATAAATAAATAAATACATTATAATCACCCTGTCCTGCTATGTATAATTAAGTGTTTTCAATAGGAGAGTAGAAAAAATATTAAGACATAAGCCAGATAAGGGTGATTTACTGAGTCTCCCTTTTGGGGACATAATGTTTTTAAAACTTCTTTCTTTCTTTCTTGCTCCACTATTCAAATGGTATGTTAATGAACTGTGGTACATGGAGATAAACACAGATGTTTGGATATGACAGGAATATAAAATTTCATGAAGTAATAATTTAAAAAACATCTGTTATGGAACCCTTGACACTATGCAAAAACATCAGTCTACAGATAGGGGAATTATCTCAACACATCACATAGGTATTTTGAGTTCATTACATCCAGCAGCTTAAGATCTGTTAGACTAAGTGTTTCAAAGCAGTGCCTTCACTCTGTATTGCTATAGCTCAGTGTTTTAAAAAAACTGGCTTATAAAAGATAGGGAAGCTAGTTATTAACTAATTGATTTTTAAAAGTGCCTTGTAAGGATTTTTATATTTTTATATTTTGATATTTTGACAACTTGTTTTAATATACTTTTAATATAATGTTAGGCACTTGACAGCACTTTTGGGTATATAAACCCTATTGTAAAGTATTAGAAAAAGTATTAGATAAGGATGTTCTGTCCCTTGTACTTGTTCTGGTGTTGCTTTTATTTTGTCTATTAGTTTATATTGGCTGACTTTATTATAAGTTAAGACGCCTTCATTTTCCTACCTACTCTTGATGGTATTTGGGTTAATCATAATTAAAATTATTGAATTTATTGGGGATTATTTTTGAAGTATTTCTAAAGTATGTTTAAAGTATTAATTAAGTTAGAAGTAAATGCAGCTGTTTTTTGTGGTGTATATGAAATGTTTATGTAGGAGTTTTTAAGTAAAACAATGATTAATATATAATTTTTAAAGTTCATTTAGTTAATATATGTGGACATTATTTGGATTTTTTATTTTATTTTATTTTACTTATTTGGAATCTATGCTGCTAAATGCCTTTAAGCTTAGGGCATATGATTAATTAATTGGTACCACATGATGTATTAAATGTTTTAAAGGTTGGGCTAGTTGCGATTATGTTGCTTTTGCTTTGTGCTTTTTACTTTCTGAGGAAGGAAACGCATAGTCGTTTCCGAAAACACTATTAAAGTTGTGTTTAAGAAATTAACTTCGTGACTGTTCGTGACTGCTTTATACAGTAGTTTGGTAGTTTGGCGGTTTCCAGTCTACCACCTTGGGCTTTGTGTTTTACCAGTTTTAAGCACTTTTGCATGAAGGCAGTGTAGGTAATGGGAGATGCACACCAGTTTTTGTCATAGGATGCAAAACTCCATTTACCATCATTCAGCACTGGTGCATGACACCAACCTCTGCACAAATGTTGAGGACAAAAATTGAAGTGTTTTTGATGGGCCATATATTTCCATGCCTTTTGTGTGTGACTCTATTGTTTTATTAGATTACGTGTGAAAAAAGAAATTAGTAGGACATTGGTGAAAAGAGGGGAGCAAGCAGAGGGTAGTACATAGGGGAAAGAATGCAGGAATTTTCAGGATGGTGGTTGGGGAGGACCATAACTATTCACTTCTTCACAACATAAATGTAAAATGGTACATAGAATTTCTTAACTTTGGAGAGTCATCACACATGGGATGGGTGACGACAACAGACTAATGTTATATGGCCAAATGGACCAAATCAAGTGTGTCAAGATAACACATAAGCAAAGTGGAGAGCTCTGTATGGGGCATTTTTTATTTTGCGTTACAAGTGCCCTTTTTCTTTTTGGAGAGAGAGGAATGTTGGAGAAAGTACTTGGGAATGAGAGGGTCAGGTTCATAGGGTAGATCAGGTGGTAGGTGCAGATATACAGGGCATACAAGACAGACAGGAATCATGACAGAGACAAAGGGTTGGGAGACACCATGATTTGGGATAGGTAGGGGACCCCAAAGGTACATCCACCTCCAATGTGAGAACAGTGAGAATCTAGTCCTCACCCTCAGAACTGAAATCACTATATGTTATGTTATTTGCCTGGATCAGTGCTGGATGTGGCATCATTTTGGCAAAACAACAGAGGACCTTTTCACTCTGCCAATTCTGGCACTGAGACCCCTCTCCATTATGCCTTCCATCAGCACTGTCAGGTCCTGATGGGTGAAAAAATTGCCACCTCCACTACAACTGCTCCTGGAGGGTACCAGTAGCCAATGCAGAGCTACCAGACCCAGGTGGAGCAGGTAGGCAGAAGTTGTGGTGGCAACACTGACTGGTTGCAACCTAAATTTTCCAAATTTCTTAGCTGGTTATGCTACTTGTGGTAGTGCAGCCACAGCCACCTGTGGAAGTATACAGGGTTGAACCACAGTGGTCAATTTCCCTGTGATGATGGTCATTTTGTTTTCAGCAATAAATCTATCTAGACTTGCAGACAAATTTTACTCAAATATACAAAGTGTGGCCATAAACAATTGATACAAATGTTGGGACAGTTGGTCTCCTAGGTCAGTCAATGTACTCACATACTTTTTTGTAAGTCTTTTCTCCCTAGCATACCTTCAGTAAGTGTACATCAAAGTGGACTGACTGTGAAATCCTGATTTTTCCTGCAACCAGACTAATCATTCACACTTGCAAGCCCTTAACATCTGAGGCTTCTCTATGCTCACTCTTGCACTTCTAGTACATGTGCATGCAATATTGTAGGTCCTTAAACCATATTTACCTGCCCTGCACTTAGTGTAGGTTTTGGAAATTTTATGCACGATAATGAATTCAGACCTAATTTGTGAAACAACAGTGCTGAGAGGGATAAATCTGTGATATATAAAGGTAATTGTGCAGTTAAGGAACTCATATCATAGTAGGGAAGAATGTTTCACAATACACCTTTTAGTTTACTAACATCAGTGACTGAAACAATACTAATTTCATGAACTTTAATCATATCCTGACTTAGGAACAGGGTCCATTTCCATCATGGTATTAGAAATCTGAAAGACTTGGAGAAATTAAATAGCACCTTTATTGTAGAAGGAAGTACTAGTCCACAAAAACATAAAAACTGACCAGCCAGGAAAGAGCCATAAAGATGAACAGTGGACCTTTGAGGATAAAGAATAAATTATAATTTTTTACTGTTATGAAAAAATCAGACTCTCAAGATACAAGATACTGAAAAAGATTAAGATAGGAATTAGAAGAAAAAACTGTCAGAAGCTTCAAATGTAAATTTGTGTTCATTAATAAAACAGATCCATTTAAAACATTGCATACACAAAGAAACTTTGGGTCAATTGAAAAAATAAATGATTAAGGAAGTGTTAAAAATATAAAGAACAAAACCTACATTTTTGAAAGGTATAAAAAAGAAACATGGACATGGAAATTAAAAGAATCTGATATGGTGCAATATTTATGCAAAATAGATAACCTACGTAATCAATGCAAAAAAAAAAAAAAAAAAAAAAAAGCAACTGCAAAGATGTTTAAAGAAAAAGACAGGCAAAGGTACCCATAAAATGTAAAAAAATCACAAGGTGGGGGCATAGAACAGAAGATTATTAAAACAGAAGTTAAACCTAGGCTGTAGTTATGAATTGCATGCAAAGTGAAGGATTTACTATAGAAAGTCTGACAGATTATGTCACAGCATGAAGGAATAATGAGTTCGCAATTTGAGGAGAAACATGTGGAACAGGAGACAACTGAAGATAAAATATGGATAAGGGAAAGAAAAAGAGATTTAATATGGTACAATATTTATTTAAGGGGAAGAAAAAAATAACCAATACTAAAAAAATGCACCAAAGTTAGTTGAAGAGAAATACAGGCAATGGCAAACTGATATGAAAATTTTCACAATCCTAAAAAAGTAAATAAATAAATAAAGTAAGAAAACAAAGGGGAAAGTAGAAAAGGGGATTAGTAATGGAGAAGTTAAAGAAATAGAAAGTGAAGTTATGGCTTAGCTGTGAAGTGAACAATTTAGCATAGAAAATTCAACTCAGTTAATGCCACAGTTAGATGGAACAATGGAGCCCCAAATTAATGAGAAACACTAAAATGGGAAGCATATGATCACTTGCCATAGGATGATGCTGTGGAGCCTTCAGTAGGAAACAATTGCAAAGGTTTAGGAGTTGTGCAGCAAGAGAAGGAGCAGGAAACAGTGGCAGCTCTGATGCATTCAATGATATGGAATGATGGACCAATGAGTTCTCACATGAAAGAACAACAGATGACATAGGATGCAGCGAAAGAGAATATGTCATAGGAATGTAGTCTTAAAATTTCTGTAGAATGCCTACAGGAAACAGTAAGTAAATAATGTGCCCTCAGTTTAGAAGAAAATTATCTGAGGGATAGACAAATTAAGATTATTGTTTCACTTGCTTGCTTGTTTCCCAAAACCTACTATGCTTATACCTATAAGTCTGGAATATTGAACATACCTTGCTGTCCATTGTTTTTCTTCTCTCTTGTTGCTAACTGCATCCTGGCCCAACCCAATCCATTCATCCTTTCTGCGCCCTCTGGCTCACTCAACTCCCCTACCTTACCCCAATTCCCATCCACCCCCACATCAATTACCTTTATAGCTAGCCACCTTAAACCCACCCCTTCCCAACTCCAACCTCCTATAAACATAACCAATCAACTACTCCCACTTTTCTACACACTTACTGCTCTCCACCCATCTATACTCATTACCCCTCCCCCACTTACTACAACTCACACAAGCTTTCTTTCAACACTCCCTTTTCTCTCTCACATAATCATTACCCAGCAATATGCTCTTCACTTTTCTCTGATCTGCCCTTCACTCCCCCTCATCATATCCTCTCTTCTTCTTCTTCTCTTCTGTAACCTAACCTCATACCATACTCATCTATTCCAACATCTCTGCTCTTCAACACCCTTTCACCACATTGCACACTCCAACACCCACTACTGCTCTCCTATATCAGCCTCACTCTTCTCCAGTATAGAATTCACTCTCCCCAAAATCAAACTGCCTCCCAAAATATATCCACTCTACAGAACAAAACAAAAATCTTGCTCTCCCTCCTCCTTTATATCATTTCTACTCCACCAACTTACACCCTCCAACTCTCAGGCAATATTCACCCCAACCCTGGCCCACAATTTAACCAACCTGCTCCTTCTACATCCCTACAACCACCCCCAAATGCTCCTAACCTAATACCCAAACATCTTTTCTTCTACTGTATCAACATCTACAGTATCCTTAATAAGATAACATGAATTTCACTCATGAATAGCTCAATACTCCCCTAAGATTGTTAGTCTCTCTGATACTTTGCTAAAACCACACAACACTGACAACAAACTTCTCCCCAAGGTTACAAAATCTTATGCCTTGATATAACACATAAAAAAGTAAAAAAGGAGGTGGAGTTGCTAATCTGTACTCAGACTTCCAAACACTAACCCTCCTACCAAACCGTACCCCCTCCTTTCACCCAACTGAACTCCTCATTGCCAATTTTAAACCCAACAACCATAAAACTATAGCAGTAGTCACCATCTACATACCACCAGGTGAGAACATACCCTTACTAGAGCAGATTCTTAATTGGATGCCATACCACATACCCAATGAGACCATAATACTAGGTGATGTTAATATCAAATGGCACACCCTTGCTCTAACTCCCCTACCACCTACATTAACCTTTATGGCTACAGCCAACTTATCTCTTCTCCCACTTTCCACCATAACTCTACCAATACCAGTTGTATCATTGACTGGATTCTATTTTTCAATCCTAACCTGTATCACCACCCTGAAACACCACCCGAATCCATCAGCAACCATTGCCCAATATGCATCCTCTGATGGTCCCCAACATTTCCAGACCCCACACATTCAAAGAATGCCAGAAACTGACTACCTTCAATCCAGAGACATAAAATAATTTTCTCCCTGCTCTAGACTGGTCCATTGTCTTTACCTTACCTCTTAACAAAACTATTTCATACTTCAACTCCATCTTTGTTAACACATTCAACTCCCTTGCCCCTCCAAGAATTGTTAGAGTCAAATCCCGCAGCTCCCCCTGGCTCACCAACTCAACTCAGTCTCATATTGAAAAAAAGAGGCTCTGCCTGGAAACTATGATCCAAGACAAAATCTCCCTCAAACTTCCAGAGATATAGGGAAATCTGAAATCTCACCAAAAAACACATTGATAATGATAAAAGAAATTTCTACCATCAGCCCCAGACTACACAATCCAGAAGCCATAAAAAGTTTTGAAACATTATCAACCAAATACTCCACACAGGAAATCCCTCAACACCGAACCTCTGTCACAACAACACACCCCTTGATACTACATCCATCTTCAATTCATACTTCACTGAAACCATTAACAAATGTATGCAGACTTCTAACCCATCCAATCTCTCACTACCCACCACTCACCAACTACAAAGCTCCCCCTTCTCACTAAGAACAGTTCCTATACGCTACATTAAAACACTTCTCCTCAAACTTAAACCATGATCCCCATCAGCTGAAACTCTGACATTTCTCTTCCTAAAAGCTGCTGCTATATCATTAGCATACCCTGTCTCCATCCTCATAAATCGGTCTATCAACGAAACAACTGTTCCTACTCTTTTGAAAAAAATCTATACCATACCCTTCCACAAAGGTGTAAATTCCACAGAACTTTCAAACTTTTGACCAATTTCCATACTTTCTTCCCTCTCCAAAATGATTGACCACTGTGTTCACAAGCAAATCTTGGCCCATGTCACTCAAGGGAACCTGATCACTCCTACCCAGCATGGCTTCTGCCCACAACAAAGCACCTCTACTGCTCTCATTTCCTTTACCAATACCATTTCCCTAGCCAGAGATAATAATAAACTAATGTCATGCCACTTCTTACATCTGTTCAAAGCCTTTGACACTGTCTCCCACCCTATCCTCCTCTTGAAACTATCCCATCTCACCTCTTCCACAGCAGCTATATCCTGCTTTAACAGCTACCTTTCTGATTAGTAGCAATCTGTTAAATTGCTCTCTACTCTTTCTCCCTTTCTTTCCATTAAAACAGGCATCCCACAAGGCTCTATTCTTGGGCCCCTCCTTTTTAACATCTTCACTAATGAACTACATAAATGCTGTCTCCAGTCATCCCTCATACAGTACGCTGATGACTCTACTATTATCTCCATGGCCAACAACCCAACTGAACTGCTCACACAAACATCATTCAACCTCACAGAAACATGGCTTACTTATAACCAACAAATACTTAACCCCAAAAGGACAAAACTCCTACTCTTCCTCCCAAAACCCATCTACCAGATTAAATCCTCATTTAACATCTCTTCACTTAACAATACCAATATCACTCCTGAAGCCCATACAAAGCTCCTTGGAGTAATCACAGCTGATCAACTGAAATTTGACCTTCAAATTCATCGCTGCATTAAGAAAACCTACCAAAAGGTTGGCCTACTATACAGAAACAAAAGGTTATTCAAGACTGACTCCATAATCTCATAGCCCATGCTTACCTTCTCCTCAACCTTTTTTACAGCTCGCAAATCTTTACAAATCTTCAGTCTCCTCTACTCTCCAAACTCAAAACTACCTATAACAAAGTTGCTAGATTTGCTGCTAATTTGCCACCTAAATCACACCACTGTCATGCCTTCAGGTCACTCAGCTGGCTACAGCTTCCATACCCACTCAAATTTACTCAGCTACTCACCATCCACTCCATCATCAATAAACCACATCCTGCCCTAACATCTACTCACTAGTCTCACTTTATAGCCCTTCCCAACCACTTAGGAGCTCTGATCAATGTATGTTAAAAAATCACAAAATTAAAAAAAAATCTGTTGGACAGAAGCTATACAGTTACTCACTTGCCATTCAATGGAACAAGCTTCCCATAACCCTGAAAAGCATACCCCCAGGTCTACAAATTCAATACATAACTCAAACAATATCTAAACCACATCTGGACATGTCACTGTAACCACCCTACATGAATCCAGTCCTCACTTCTCTGTTACTCCTCTCCTTTATTCCTCTCTCCTTCCTAGTCCCAATTTCCTCCCTTCACTATATATTATCTTTTTTTCCAATTAACCTGATTTTTCAACCATACAGTCACATGACTCTCTCTAGGCTACATCACTTCTCAGTTCTGGACCTCTGCTAACTATCTCTTAACCTACTCTTAAAAACTACACCTCCAGTAGAATACAATTAGAAACAGGCTTGTATACCTAGTTGTTCACTGTCTACTATCCTACATGTGTGTACCACCTTCATAATTATCTGTTTTACTATAACGTATAAAAGCCTCTCTTGCCTTATTTATTGTTAGTTTATATTTAGCTAATCTCATTGTATTATAAATTATTGTAGAATGTAAGCTGATATATTTGTACTTATTCGTAGAGCTTTTCTCCCGGGGCCTCCACTGAAAAAGGGCTTTTACCCATTCAGACTATTCCAGTCAACAAATGTCAAATAAATAAATAAAAGAAACAGATTACATGATTTAAATAAGATCCAACATATTAGAAGTCTGATAAAATAGATGAACACACTAATCAAGATTATTAACATAAACCCATATGATATAACAGAAGTAAATGGGATATATTACTGCACAGCTAAATTAATAGATAAAGTCTTACCACAAAAACAGAGAGTAATAAAGGAAAGGAATTGAAGAAATCAAATGCCATCATGGAAGCATTGAATATTGGAAACTATGCAGCAATTAAGTCAAGAAGTGTCATTGTTAGAAAAGTATAGAGGAAATAACATATCAACAAAAATACTTAGAAAGAAAACATGATAAAATCATACCGCAGAATCAGAATACACCAGGATCTATTGTACACTATTGCAAATAAAATAAAGATATCAGCACAGGCAGAAAAACGTAGAGGATGTGCAGACCAATGTAAAGGAAAAGTACAAAATAAGCAATTCATTGATGACCCACAAAGTTTTATGGAGAACTGGGAAACAAAGCAAAAGAATATTAACAGCAACAAAAAAGAAGAAATAGACACATTTTGAAGAAATATCTATAAAGATCCAGTGGGACATGACAACGATTCTTAATGGATAGAAGAATAAAAGAAATGGTTAGAAGTTCAAATTTGCAGGATATAAAATAGGATGAAGTAATGGACAGAGATACTGAAACAAAATTAAGAAAAGCTCCAAATTAATAAATAAATAAATAAATAAATAAATAAATAAATAAATAAAAAGTCCCAGATGCAACACCTAACCTCTGGCTAAAAAGCATTAACATCTTTGCATGAAAATTTAATCTTGAGTAAGAACTATATATTTGTGCATTACAAATAGACACAAACATAGTTAATAACAGAAAAAAACAATACTCCTCCTTAAGAGTGAACCTGTAAGCCATCCTAAAAGCTGTAGACCAATAACATGCCTTCCAATGATGTACAAGCTATATACTGTAACTGATGCTGACAAAGTTTATAGTAATTTAGTAGAAAACTCAATCATGGCATTAAAACAAAAGCATAACAAAAGGAAGGCATATGAAACAAAGAATAATTTGTAGCTAAATAAAGTCAGAATAGAGAATTGTAAAAGGGGAAGACTCTAAGTATGTCATGGAGAGATTACAAAAAAAATGACAGCATCACAAATTCATGGATAAAGGAGTGTTTATAGATGGATAAGACACATCCTACCTTGATCAATTATGTTACAGTGACCATGAAACAGTGGCAAACCAGTCTACAATTAAACAATGACAAAAAGAAAACTATCATCCTAGGGATAAAAATTAAAAGTGGGATATTCTAGGATGATTCTTTGTCACCTCTTTTGTTTTGTCTTGCCCTTAACCAGTTAAGCTGTTTAATTACCAGATTATGTCTTAGTTAGAATTTGGTTTCCAGAAAATAAACTTGCTTAAAAATTTCTCATCTACTTTTTGTGGATGACTTAAAATTATATAGTTCATCAGATGAGGAGTTGAAAGCACAACTGCAACTGGTTAAAACTTTTACAGATGATATAAAGATGACATTTGGTCTTGTTAAATGTGGGAAAGTAATATTTAAAGAAGGAAAGTTACAGTACAAAGAAAATATCAGTCTAGGACAGAAATGGGACATAAAGGAACTTCATCAGGAAGGAGTGAATAAATATGTGGGAACTGAAGAAAGATCAGTAATAAAGCATGAACAGATGTGAATAAAACTCAATAAGGAATACTTCAAAAACAAATACAAGTACAGCCCTGACATCTAGGAATAAAGTCCAAGCTATACAACAATTTGATCTCCCTGTTTTAACTTACAGTTTTAGTATGACTGACTGGCCCCAACACACACACACACACACACACACACACACACACACACACACACACACACACACACACACACACACACATATATATATATATATATATATATATATATATATATATATATATATACTGACTTCATCATATCCAAACATAGTGAAAGTATTAAAACATGAAGAGAAAAATGTAAGATGACCTCTTCTCTTAGTATAGCAGAAGCAGTCAGTTGGCAAGCGGGAATGGTAATTAGACATGACGTATACATAAATCAGACAGCAACTGAATGTAACTAGAAACAAAAGAAAGAAAGAGCACAAGGAAAAGGATCAGATGTGAAGGAAAAGAATGTGGAAAAGCCATAAATATAGTGTCAAGTATACAGTGCTTCTGGAACAATCTCATGTTGTTCAGGATTTGAAGTAGGAATGGTTAAGGGTTGTTGAGTTGAAACCAAAGGATGAAAGGTTGATAATGGCATACCAGGATAGTTGATTATGTACACATTGGTTTACAAAGTCCATTGAACATGTGGGAGAATCAGACAAATATAGGCTCTGCAAAAAAGAATTGGAAGCAGTTGCACCCCCTCATTGTTAGGTGCAATGCACTCATGGCAGAGTGCCTGTACACTGAAAGGCATAATAATGTGGCAATAATTTTGCATTGGGGAGTGTGCAAACACTAGAATATAGAAGTAGCTGAGGCACATTAGAATATGAATCACAGATCATTATTGAGAATGAGAAAGTGTACATCATGTGGGATCACACATTGCCAGCAATTCAAAACATAGATGCAAGAAAAGCAGATATAGTAGTCCATGGAAAATAGACAAAGTGGCAGTCATAACTGAAACTGATACACCTTCAGATTACAGTGTCTCAAGTACAGAGCTACACAAAGTCATAAAATACCAGGATTTGGAAGTGGAAACAAGGGCAATGTGGAACAAGAGTACCCAAACAGTTCCAATAATAGTAGGAACAATTGGTCTCATAAAAAAAGAATCTACAGTCATATTTAGCTATGCTACCAATACATGCAACTCCATATGAAATGCAGAAGGAGATAATTCTGGGCACATTGTAGGTGTTCCAAAGAGCACTTTTATCTAACATCAAAGACTGACACATTGCAACTTTCATGAACTTTAATCATACCCTAACTTAGGAATAGAGCCCATTCCTGTCATGGTAGTAGAAATCCAAAACACTTGGAGAAATTAAACTGAGATGGCAGAATCTGCACTATTTAAAGGCAATTGTCTAGATAAGAAACTGGTATCATAGTAGTGGAGACTGTTTGGATCAAGGGAGTTTGATTATGCTATTGCATTAAAAAACTTGTTTATAGTTTAACAACTGACTTGCTGCAAAGATATGTTGCTGATTTTTTTATAAATTTCTGTATTTTAAACTTATTGATGGCTTGCATTTCAAGATACAACTTTTGGTTTTCTGTCTGCAGTATTCACACTAGCTGTTGGCATAGGCATGTATATCAATTATTTATTGAACATTAAAAAGGTTTCTAAAGAATATTAGGTGACATTTAATAGAAAGATTTATCTGGGAAGCTGGCCAGTTAGTCCAGAAGAGTGTTATATTACTTATTAGCAAGGTAAGGGGGTTTTGCATTTTTAGCTTACACAATTATATTAAGCCTGTGATCCCTACATAGAAGTGCATATCCCACAAAAAGTTTTATTCAGTTTTCCTTGAAAGGTGTATATTAGTTTTGTTAATTCTTCAATGTACTACAGAGTTACACTAATGTTTGCCCTCTTAGCAATTTTTTTTTAATTTCCTTTCTGTGTTTGCCGGGGGTGGTGGGTTGTCTATATTATGTTGTGTGCACCCATATGGAGCCTTCCTTTTTCATTTATTTTAGGCATGATGGATGGAGACATTTATAGATATTTGTTTTGTTAACAAACATTTTTGGGTTACATATGCATTTTGTTCCTTTTATATGTCTTCTTATACAGGGCTATAGTGCTTAAGACATCACCACCCTGTAAATTATCATACAATGACGCTGAAAATGAAATGATCATTCAGGCACTACATTGCCATGGATTGTTCCATTCAGAGTGAAGTAGAGGTGACAAGTCTTCCTGTAACTGTATCTGGGAGCAGGTGTCAATGTGGTTGGAGGTCATCGATGTAGATATTCAAAAATATGACATACAGCCAGTGATATGATTACACAGGAGAAATGCCTGGCAGTTGTAATTACCCGATAGCATATTGAGAGTGGTTCTACTATCAAGCCGTCACTGGCTGAAACAGAGGTGTCCCTGTCCACTGTAAGAGATCTAGACAGCTTAGCAGAGGGTTCACACAGAATCCATGATATTGGGGCTGACATGGAAGATAACACAAATGTTTCTACTGCAGAACTTCCAGATATGCAATATAATTAAATAATTCTGATTAGAGATATATATCTATATCTACCTATCTATATAGCCAACAGGAACAGTGGGGTAGAAGAGACACTGAGGAAGAGAGAGAGAGAGAGAGAGAGAATGGGAGTCAACTGGTCAGTAAACTTTTATATGAGATGTGTCTTATTTTCCAACTGTAAAGGGAAGTTTTATGTATCTTGTGCCATTTGTTTTATGATGCTTTTCATCTGTGTGCTTCTTCTTCCTTTTAATACGTAGGCACACCTGCACAAGGTAAACACACATTTTGTATTCTTATTAATTTACTCATAGATTAGTACTAGGCTAACTGCCCTTGCAGCCATTGCAAGCCTAGACAATTATCCCTTGTGAGACTCAAACCCTGCACCTTGTGTTTGTAAGGTAAACACCTTAACCATTAGGCCACCCTCCCAACCTTACAGAAGGTAGTTGTATGCTTAACTGAAACTGATTTGTTTTCATTGCATTGACATATCTCAATTTTTACTAAATGTTTCACATAATATAAATTTGATAATTTTTTTCTCTCTTTGTTGTGTTGATTACATTCTATCATAGGTGATACTGACAGAGCCACTGTGGAACTCCTACAGCCTGATAACATAGTATTGGTAGCCTCGGATGATGATGTCAGCAATGAAGAAACACAGTCTGAGTGTGCAGCGGATCAGTCTGACACTGAAGTTGTGTATCCAAAATTCCTTGCCCCTATTTTGGTCACAATCAGTAAGTATGTCTACGCATGCCCATGACAGATTGCATGGCAACAGTGTATAGTACCGGAGAATGTAGTGGCCCTCTAGCCACATGGATGTTGACTAACCCCTAGCAGGTGTTCCAGTACAGGCACTGACCGATCCATTATATCATGTATCCTGTCTAAGGAGTCACCCACATGATTCACGCAGTCTACATGTCAGAATGTGCAATGTTTAATACTTATACTATCCCTTCTGACTACTTAGGTAGTTGCATATGGTGTGGCTGTTCCAATTGCAAAACTGGTTGACTGTCCCTGTAGCCTTCATGTGGATGAGGCACCACATAGGCAGGCTGGTAGAGGTGCTCAGAGGAGGCCTGATGTCCACCCCTCTCCTGATGTTGGAGTGTCATTATGTGCCACAAACCTTCTGTGCAGGACCATCATGGAGACACAGGCACATTCCATCTGGGCATCAGAAGAGCTAGTGCAAGTACTAAGCATTGTGCATTCTGAAGTTTGGGCCTGCCTGAAACATTTGGGTGACTCCTTGGAAAAGCTGAATGATATGTTGGATCAGATAGTGTATGCAATTGAATGTCTGCTGGGGAAGGTCAGCATCTATGTGGTCAGAAAGCCGTGACATTTCACAGTGATAGGTAACATGGCTGTGGAAAATCCTGCTCCAGTAGTGGCACTATTTCCACTGCTCGGACAGTGATTGTAGTGTCTACACTCAGATGTGGCAGGCCATTTGGTCATGGTCCAGAATGCAGTCCCGATAAGAGTTTGTCAGGCAGACATTGCTCACATTAGATAGCACCCCAAATTCTAGCCAGCCATATAAAAGTAGCTGTGCAACTCCTGGCACAGATAGTTTTCATGGTTGGAGGTGATGATGCTGACCTGATGAGTTTACCATGCACACCTCATGCCTGTTCAAGATGCCAGGACATAGCAATGGCACAGTGCTTGACTGTATTCATTTAGATTCTCGTGCATTTAACAAATACTTTCCCATACCACATGAGCGCACACATGCACACACACACACACACACACACACACACACACACACACACACACACACACACACACACACACACAAATACATACATGCAAGTTATCTAAGCGGAACTGTTGACTTCTATACATATCTTGCTCCTGGCCCTGTCAATTGGATACTTAAGGAATAATTTTTTTATTACTTGCACACGGTCAGTTCTCTGGTGTCAGTCTTTTCCTCCTGTACCCCCCACTCCACCTTGTGCAAGTGATAAGTACAGTGCTCTGCCGTTTGCACATTTAATTGTGACTTGTATATATGTCTGATGCACAGAGTGGATAGCTAATGCATGCTTACTCAGAAACTTTTTTTAATGCAAATATTGTAGAAGAAATGTTGTATTTCATAATTCATAATCTAGTATGAATGACCATTTCACTGTTTATATAAGAGATGACCATACCTCTCAACCTCTTAATGCCAGAAATCTGGACAAAGCCTGAGAAAATGGTGGAACAAAGGCCCAAAAATAGTGACATATTTTAAATATTGCTCTTATAAACTTTAGAAAATTGCTAAAGTAACAAGGTTTTTTTTAACATACATTTTCTGAAGGATCTGAAGTCTGAAACTCAAAAGTATATAATAATTTAGTGACTTCAATCCATAGATCATCCCAGTGATTTGCCAGAAAAACTCAAATTTTATGAGGAACAGACTGAGAATGTAAGCCAAAAATCTGGACATTCTGAGAAAATCTGGACAGTTGAGAGGTACATGCTCATTTGTATGTCTCCAAATTGAACACTTAGCGATGTTAGAGAAAATGTGTTACAGATCCCCCTACCATTGCACATGACCATGTTGCACAGACACACACACACACACACACACACACACACACACACACACACACACACACTGACACTCTCACACATAAAATGCACACCTAAATGCACACATTCACAAAGATATCCAGTCTCACACATAGACACTTTGGGTTAGCCTCAACCATGCTTCTGTATACTCACATATGCAAATATACATATATGCTTATGCACGCACACTCTCAGACTGACACACACACAAACACACACACACACACACACACACACACACACACACACACACACACACACACACACACACACTCAGACTGACACACACACACACACACACATGCACGCACGCACGCACACACACATAAAATGTACACCCAAACACACACATATGCATTCACAAAAATATCCAGTCTTGTACATAGGCTTTCTGGGTTAGCACCAGTCATGCTTCTATATACTCACAAATGCAAATATACATATTTTCAAGCACTCAGACACACACACACACACACACACACACACACACACACACACACACACACACACACACACACACACACACACACGCAGTCTTGCAGTACTTTCATGCTGTGGTCCTATCAGGTCTACTCCTGCTGTAGACAGCAATGGGTATGCATCATAAAATGACAGTGTACACTCCTGCTGTGAAGTACTCTGAAGTAACATGGTACAGCTTGTTTCTGAATTGCTCTTTCATACTATTTCAGTCTCAGTAATGGATCATAAAATGCTGATCAGATTATTTGTAGAAAGTGAGAGTATGTTTACCATAATAACAGCATGTCTAGTCACATTATAGGAATATGATTATCAGATTAAATTCAGACTGCCTTAGGGGGCATGGCATTTCTGATGGTCTCTCAATGACTCTGTTGCCTGTAACACATACTGAAGATAATTTTTAAAAGTTTGTAGTGAAGGCTAGTATAACAACAAGAATGATAAGGTATGATAGTGAACAATGAACTGGTGTGGGAATTAAACTACATGATGAAAGGATTGTATTATAAAGTAGATTAAACTTTGTGATGGAAAGTTTGTCTTACAAAGCAGAAAAGAGTTTAAAAGTGTATTTTAACAACTTGAATTGCCAGTAAGAAAGGTTGCACCATTTGTGAAACAGAAATGATAATGCAGTGGATATTGAGAAAATTAGTTGTGGAAGACATATACTTTAGATACTTTGGCCACAGCAAGTAATGAAGCTGAAATTTTACAGAAATGTCAACTGTTAAGACATTTGACACATTTACAGAGGGATAGAAAAAGAAAACAATAGCATCTGATACTCTAATGCAAAGTCTTCTGCCATACATTCACAGTTTAATTGATATTTATCTGCTATACATCATAATCTCCAAAAATGTCACTGAAAAAGTAATGCAGTTATTTTTTTAATGGAAATTATACTTACAAACCCGTCCTCAGGAAAAGGAAAAGGAGACTTAGACCAAAACTAAGGACATCTTTAAAATGTACCTTATAATTTTGTTGTATGCATTTTACAATTTAGCAGTTTTGTTGTTTTAATAATGATCCTTAATAGACAATTGATTAGTCTATACTGAGTACTCTGATTTGTTTTATTCATGTCTCTGGTGCTGCTTATTTTAAAAGGAGATTTTTGCCTTTATGTGCTTAATAGACATCATTGACGTGTAGGATTGTCAGCCTATGGTGTTTGTTCTCTCATTTTTTAAACAATTCTTTAACCAATGCTTTTATAGTCTGATGAAGCCTCAGGGTGAAAGCGCTTACTTTTTGCTTGTTGAATAAAAGTTTTTATTTATTATTTTTTACATCTCGGAATTGATTCCTAGTTTTGTTTGAACTTTGGATTTTTTCACTGAGTTACGTTTTTATATCTCACTGCCGTTTTTGCTCCTGTATATGTTTTGGACTTGGTGGCTGATTTATTTTGTTATTTGCATCACAGGAGCATGCTTTCCCTGGTGGTCTTTGTTTTTATTATTATAAACCACATTATTAATTTGAAAGACTTTCTAATTCAGGTAAAAATTAGACTTTTGCAGGACCCTAAGGTTCAAATGAAAGTCTTACGTAGATCTGCTCAGTTCTCAGTAGGTGGAGGGGGCTTGCTTGTTTAACAGCAGCAATAAATTCAAAGGTGAATCAGAATTAACTCTATTATGTAACAGTTTATCATGTTTCATCAAAATAAAAGAAGACACAAGATGAGAGAACTACCTTAGATTAATTTGTTTCATTAGTTTATTCCAGAAATAAGATAGGTCCTCTTAACTTTCTGTACAGTACAAAACAAATGATTATGTAGTACCTGCAAGAAAATAATATAAAACAACTCTGCTATAACTGAAATAAGATTAGTAATGTTAAGTTAGGCACTTGACCCACAGGTGTCAATTAACGGTATTAGAATGTTGAAGTCTGACACTTTATAAGTTGACATAAATCCTCCAATAACAAAGAATAACATACATCACCAGTATCCTTTTCAGTGACTGCTACTTTCCGTAAGATTAAACTACAACCTTTCATAATATTTTTGTAAATTCTCTTCATGGGTAAGATAAGAATTAGACTCCAAATCAAGAAAACAGTTGTCATAATTTGTTAGTTGGCAGAGGTGTGCATCTCAACAAGCTAGCAAAGAAAGAGCTGGTGTAATGAGGCAAAATGCAAATTTGACTGCTAAACTTGAAATAACATTACCCCATAGGGTACTACTAAAGACCATAAAAATAGTAGATATACTGCAAGCTGGTTTTAGTCGATAATGTAACGCAGTGAATGAAAAGTGTGTGTGTGTGTGTGTGTGTGTGTGTGTGTGTGTGTGTGTGTGTGTGTGTGTGTGTGTGTGTGTGTGTGTGTGTGTGTGTGTGTGTGTGTGTGTGTGTGTGTGTGTGTGTGTGTGTGTGTGTGTGTGCGCACAAGAGTGTAACCCCACACTGCTTTCTACTTAAATTTACCATTTCTGAGATTGCATTATAGTTGGGAAAAGACTTGTGTCCCAACCTTGGTATTACAGCATTCTTATTCTGTCATTGACATTCAGCTAGTCTGTTTTCTTGACACCATTTGGTTGACATAAACAGATGCTCGCTATTTGTGCAATATCAGCAATTCCTGAGTAGACATATATGTATATGAAATTAAGGTTTACCCTCCTGCTGGAACACTTGCATTTAGCTTGGCCTGTTAAAGGTTTAATCGTCAGAGAAATTGGAGTAGCTCTTGACATAATTTTCCCATGTATTTCGGTCAGCTTTACTGACATAGGTGCTATGTCCATTCTGTGTAGGGTAATACACACACACACACACACACACACACACACACACACACATATATATATATATATGTACACACACACACACACACACACACACACACACACACACACACACACACACACACACACACGATTAAAAAGCAAATTCATATATATATATATATATATATATATATATATATATATATAAATATATATAAATATATAGATGGATTCACTTTATAATCTCGAAATACTGAAAGGTCCACAAAAAACTGACAGCCCAAAACCACAAATCTTCAAATTGCGAATACACACCATATACAACACACACATACACCACAATACCCACACTACAAAAAAAAAAACACACACAAACATAACACCACACATCCACAAATGTACACTACATATAAGCAGGGGGGAAAGCCCCCCACATCCCCTCTACTTATGTATACTAACTCTGTGATCGCACAAACAGAAAGAGGCAGTAAACTCACGAGTTCCTATCAGAATGATGAAAAATTAAGATCTCAAACGCTCGGATAAGCTAAAACGCAGGTAATTGAAATTGATATTGTGAGATTGTGGTACAGTGAAGATTGGAAAATTTGCCCTTTCCTCACTGTAGTGCGATCTCAGAGTTGGACGACATTTTAATTTTTTGTTGTTTAAATATAGACCCTAAACTCACACCGAGACATTCTACAATCCCTCATGTGCACGCGGGCACACACACACACACACACACACACACACACACACACACACACACACACACACACACACACACACACACATAGAAACACCACCACATCCAACACTTAAACACTCATACATTTACCTGCCTACCCTAACCCACAAGTACAACTTACAAACATACTCACATACACTCAAACACCTACCCAAAACCATTGCAAAGACTCACTTACCTTAAATTCCACCTAAATCCACACACTACACCGGACACCATCCACACAATATACTACACATCATGTAACGTAAAGCCATAACTGCAAATCCAACTTAGCTGGATTCGCGAGTATGCACTTTCGCTATTTTGAAGATTCGACTTTATGGTCTCGATATACTGAAATTTGACCTTTCAGTATTTTAAGATTATAAAGTGAATATATATATATATATATATATATATATATATATATATATATATATATATATATATATATATATATATATAAAACAGGAAACACCAAATGCACCCAATGTCAACATGCAATGCACTGATGCCAAAATGTCAAAAATGCTGATGTTGACCTGCAACTATGCAAGTATTGAAAAACAGCCCTGGTGCATGCAAAATTTAACAAAATAAATAAATAAATAAATAAATAAATAAATAATTCATTTTTTTGCAGCGATCACACAAACACTGAGTAAGAGCATATTTTCCTTCCCCAAGAATTGTGAGATCTTGAACAAATGACAACCAGCTGCTTAGTTGATCATAAACAGTCAACTAAACAGCTATCATCCAAAAAACCTTATCTATCAGCTATCAATTTGATCTTTGCAGGAAACCCATATATATATATATATATATATATATATATATATATACATACATATATATATATATATATATAGATATATATATATATATATATATATATATATATATATATATACATATACAAGCTTATACACACACACACACACACACACCAGGATTCAGCAAGCTCTGAACAGAGTGCCTGAATAGTGCCATAGCTGCTGCACGTGATATGGCCGACAAGTGAGCCCCCTGAGATGTGAATGAGCACCCCTACACTATTCCCGCATGGACACCACTACCATGTGCTAATTATCTCATTCACTGGTGAAAACCATGCAAATGAGGTGATTTAGCAATTCAGGAAGCAGGCAGGCATCTCTTTAGGAATAGTGTAACCTGCAGAAATGTTTCTGCAAATTACAATGACAGCTAGAAAGAAAGCATGTATTCTATGTACTATGCATGCCAATGGCCAAATATATGGCTATTGGCATGAAAAATAGGTGAAATCTTATAAAAAAACAACTTTTATTTATTTATTTTTTGGCCGATCTTGGCAGTTTAAGCGTAGGGCAGAGGTGCCCAAATGGGATCGCCACGGAAATAAAAAAAAGGGGGGGGATAAGCTTTTATACCCAAGTCTACATTTTGCCATAATAGTCAATGGCATGCATAAGACAACAATTTCAGGGAATAGTGTTTGCTAAGGGGTAAGACTCAGTGTGAGTGTGGTAACTATGTATTAGCTTTCTGGTTTAAGCAAATGAGGGGATTGATACTGAATCACACATTTCCTCTTAGTGTTAGCTTGTACCCAACCATCTAGATGCAGCAACAACATTGTATAAGAGGTGGATGACCTCATAAGGAGATGTGTCATGCATGCAGTAAGCTTATTGGAGCTCTGTGGCCTGTATTTGCCTTTAGCTAAGCACAGCTAAGGAAAGTGGTTTGTCTCAAATTGTTGAGCACTGTTTTCCTTGCTTAAATGGGTGTGCGCGCTACGCACCGGGTTTTAACCAAAAAAAACGGAAATAGCAGCACTGCTCACATCTGAGCACTGGGTGTGCACGGTGCATCTCGGGGCATAAACGGGAAGGCAATGGGAAGGGAAACAGCAGTAGGAAGGCAATCAAGGAGAACTAGCATAGCTGGCAGGTGAAATGTATCAGAATCAGCCAATTACACAGGCAGCAGCCCAGCCCACTACTATAAACTATGCAAACACCTTTCAGTCTGTTTTTTCCCCAAAAACTCTACACCACCAGTGTACACAGACAGGGAAATTATACCTGAAAAAACTAACAAAATGTTAGGGGCTGCTGTCACTCTCATACATCAATATGTGGAAGAGGCTGAGGGTGGTGAGGATGTGAATGCTGGTGACCATCCCACAGTGAGGGGAGGAGATGATTGTACAGACCTAGGGTAACCTACCAGGGGCTACATGAGCTGGAGGTAGTGGAGTGCTATAGGGTAGACAGGGACATTCTACAGCAAATTGCTGAGCTGTGCCAGCCCCGCCTCACACACAGAACCAACAGAGGGGAACACATCCCACTGGATACCAAGGTATGTGTAGGCTTAAGAATTCTATCCACAGGTACCTTCCAAACAGCAACTGGGGATATCATGGGTATCTCACAGGCATCAGCATCCAGGGTACTCCACAATTTCCTGGATGCCATGTCAGTACATGCCAGTGAGCACATATATTTCCACAACACTTGTGAGGCCTTGACCAGCAATATCCATCTCTTCCACCAAATAGCAGAAGACCCTGAAGTAGTGGGTGCTATAGACTGCATGCACATACACATCAAAACACCACCTGGTGAGCAGAGTAGGTTCTACATAAACTGCAAGGGCTTCCCCTCCATCAACTGCCAGGTCATGTGTGATGCCCAGGGCATTATCATGAATGTGTGTGCTGGCCACCCTGGAAGCTATCACTACTTCCACATCTGGCATATGACACAGCTGTACCAGTCATTTGCCATTGGGGACATCACATATGGCCACCTATTGGGGGATGCTGGCTATGCACTGGAGCCGTGGCTGATGACTCCCCTCAGAAATGCACACACACTTGAACAAGAACTACATAGTGTGGCACACGCACAAACCAGAATCTTTATAGAGCATGTGTTTGGGATGCCCAAATCATGGTTCTGCTGCCAGGACATATCTGGTGGAGCCTTGCAGTACTCTCCAGCTACATGTACACAAATGTTCATAGTATGTGCCATGCTACACAATATGATCCTGTGAAAACAGCTGCAGCAGAAACAGCACAGGGCAAGGCCACACATCCCCCCCACCATTGCCAAGGCCATCACAGGCATAGAGGGACTCGGAGGAGGAACTACCTGAACCTGCTCCTGTAGGCAGAAGGAGGCATGCCCAGTATGCCCAGGCCTTGGCAAGGAGGAAACGTATATCACATACACTGACTCGGTAGTGACCCAGGGAATTATACCTCTCTCTGACTCGCACATACAGTAAAAGGGATGCCAAACATGACACTACCTGTGTTTACCATGTATAGGGAGTGTACTATGTGCATCCAACACAGTCAGCCCTCCAGCACCGTCCTCTAAACTGGCCCAGCCAAAAGGTAAGACACTCTTCCTATCAATTACTGAATGGATTAGTATGTTCTGATAGTTGTATCTATGGTATGGATGCAAGCATGCAAGGGAATCGGGTGGTTGAATGGAATGGCAGCTGACAGTGGACACCTATTGGGCAGCATGAAATCCATAATGAATACTGATGTCAACATACTAGGCAGTACTAGACAAGGTGACAAATCCCACCGCAGGACATGTGGTGGCCCAAATAATTGTGGGTGTCCATAGGACACACACATGCATGTCAGTGAGGCTCACATACCCACCTCCAGCCTCAGCCAAAAGGACAGGTGTAGATGACCATAAAGCAAGGCTGGGTTAAGGCCTCCAAATGATGACAATGATGAACAGACCCCTCCAGTCCTACACAGACAGACTACAACAGGTCTGGGAGTTGTATGTTAGTTCTGAGGGGTAAAAAGTCTGAAACTGAAATGTAAGTCATTAAAACCTAAGATCTGTACTCTACTGATATGCCTCCAGTCTGCATGATAGGTCAGAATACAATATGAAATGGAAACCAAAAGAGTACCTGAAATACCAGTACAGTCATAGCAAATGTTTAAAGTCATCAGGTGTGCCCCCCCCCCCCCACAATCCTATGTAGAAATGCAGTAACATGTAAGTGTGAGGAGTAATATCAGTGGAGCACAGATTGCCCAAGCTGGCCTAATCTGCAGGATAGATTGCTGCAAAAAAGAATTGGAAGCAGTTGCACCCCCTCATTGTTAGGTGCAATGCACTCATGGCAGAGTGCCTGTACACTGAAAGGCATAATAATGTGGCAATAATTTTGCATTGGGGAGTGTGCAAACACTAGAATATAGAAGTAGCTGAGGCACATTAGAATATGAATCACAGATCATTATTGAGAATGAGAAAGTGTACATCATGTGGGATCACACATTGCCAGCAATTCAAAACATAGATGCAAGAAAAGCAGATATAGTAGTCCATGGAAAATAGACAAAGTGGCAGTCATAACTGAAACTGATACACCTTCAGATTACAGTGTCTCAAGTACAGAGCTACACAAAGTCATAAAATACCAGGATTTGGAAGTGGAAACAAGGGCAATGTGGAACAAGAGTACCCAAACAGTTCCAATAATAGTAGGAACAATTGGTCTCATAAAAAAAGAATCTACAGTCATATTTAGCTATGCTACCAATACATGCAACTCCATATGAAATGCAGAAGGAGATAATTCTGGGCACATTGTAGGTGTTCCAAAGAGCACTTTTATCTAACATCAAAGACTGACACATTGCAACTTTCATGAACTTTAATCATACCCTAACTTAGGAATAGAGCCCATTCCTGTCATGGTAGTAGAAATCCAAAACACTTGGAGAAATTAAACTGAGATGGCAGAATCTGCACTATTTAAAGGCAATTGTCTAGATAAGAAACTGGTATCATAGTAGTGGAGACTGTTTGGATCAAGGGAGTTTGATTATGCTATTGCATTAAAAAAACTTGTTTATAGTTTAACAACTGACTTGCTGCAAAGATATGTTGCTGATTGTTTTATAAATTTCTGTATTTTAAACTTATTGATGGCTTGCATTTCAAGATACAACTTTTGGTTTTCTGTCTGCAGTATTCACACTAGCTGTTGGCATAGGCATGTATATCAATTATTTATTGAACATTAAAAAGGTTTCTAAAGAATATTATGTGACATTTAATAGAAAGATTTATCTGGGAAGCTGGCCAGTTAGTCCAGAAGAGTGTTATATTACTTATTAGCAAGGTAAGGGGGTTTTGCATTTTTAGCTTACACAATTATATTAAGCCTGTGATCCCTACATAGAAGTGCATATCCCACAAAAAGTTTTATTCAGTTTTCCTTGAAAGGTGTATATTAGTTTTGTTAATACTTCAATGTACTACAGAGTTACACTAATGTTTGCCCTCTTAGCAATTTTTTTTTAATTTCCTTTCTGTGTTTGCCGGGGGTGGTGGGTTGTCTATATTATGTTGTGTGCACCCATATGGAGCCTTCCTTTTTCATTTATTTTAGGCATGATGGATGGAGACATTTATAGATATTTGTTTTGTTAACAAACATTTTTGGGTTACATATGCATTTTGTTCCTTTTATATGTCTTCTTATACAGGGCTATAGTGCTTAAGACATCACCACCCTGTAAATTATCATACAATGACGCTGAAAATGAAATGATCATTCAGGCACTACATTGCCATGGATTGTTCCATTCAGAGTGAAGTAGAGGTGACAAGTCTTCCTGTAACTGTATCTGGGAGCAGGTGTCAATGTGGTTGGAGGTCATCGATGTAGATATTCAAAAATATGACATACAGCCAGTGATATGATTACACAGGAAAATGCCTGGCAGTTGTAATTACCCGATAGCATATTGAGGGTGGTTCTACTATCAAGCCGTCACTGGCTGAAACAGAGGTGTCCCTGTCCACTGTAAGAGATCTAGACAGCTTAGCAGAGGGTTCACACAGAATCCATGACATTGGGGCTGACATGGAAGATAACACAAATGTTTCTACTGCAGAACTTCCAGATATGCAATATAATTAAATAATTCTGATTAGAGATATATATCTATATCTACCTATCTATATAGCCAACAGGAACAGTGGGGTAGAAGAGACACTGAGGAAGAGAGAGAGAGAGAGAGAGAGAAGAATGGGGAGTCAACTGGTCAGTAAACTTTTATATGAGATGTGTCTTATTTTCCAACTGTAAAGGGAAGTTTTATGTATCTTGTGCCATTTGTTTTATGATGCTTTTCATCTGTGTGCTTCTTCTTCCTTTTTAATACGTAGGCACACCTGCACAAGGTAAACACACATTTTGTATTCTTATTAATTTACTCATAGATTAGTACTAGGCTAACTGCCCTTGCGAGCCATTGCAAGCCTAGACAATTATCCCTTGTGAGACTCAAACCCTGCACCTTGTGTTTGTAAGGTAAACACCTTAACCATTAGGCCACCCTCCCAACCTTACAGAAGGTAGTTGTATGCTTAACTGAAACTGATTTGTTTTCATTGCATTGACATATCTCAATTTTTACTAAATGTTTCACATAATATAAATTTGATAATTTTTTTCTCTCTTTGTTGTGTTGATTACATTCTATCATAGGTGATACTGACAGAGCCACTGTGGAACTCCTACAGCCTGATAACATAGTATTGGTAGCCTCGGATGATGATGTCAGCAATGAAGAAACACAGTCTGAGTGTGCAGCGGATCAGTCTGACACTGAAGTTGTGTATCCAAAATTCCTTGCCCCTATTTTGGTCACAATCAGTAAGTATGTCTACGCATGCCCATGACGGATTGCATGGCAACAGTGTATAGTACCGGAGAATGTAGTGGCCCTCTAGCCACATGGATGTTGACTAACCCCTAGCAGGTGTTCCAGTACAGGCACTGACCGATCCATTATATCATGTATCCTGTCTAAGGAGTCACCCACATGATTCACGCAGTCTACATGTCAGAATGTGCAATGTTTAATACTTACACTATCCCTTCTGACTACTTAGGTAGTTGCATATGGTGTGGCTGTTCCAATTGCAAAACTGGTTGACTGTCCCTGTAGCCTTCATGTGGATGAGGCACCACATAAGCAGGCTGGTAGAGGTGCTCAGAGGAGGCCTGATGTCCACCCTTCTCCTGATGTTGGAGTGTCATTATGTGCCACAAACCTTCTGTGCAGGACCATCATGGAGACACAGGCACATTCCATCTGGGCATCAGAAGAGCTAGTGCAAGTACTAAGCATTGTGCATTCTGAAGTTTGGGCCTGCCTGAAACATTTGGGTGACTCCTTGGAAAAGCTGAATGATATGTTGGATCAGATAGTGTATGCAATTGAATGTCTGCTGGGGAAGGTCAGCATCCATGTGGTCAGAAAGCCGTGACATTTTACAGTGATAGGTAACATGGCTGTGGAAAATCCTGCTCCAGTAGTGGCACTATTTCCACTGCTCGGACAGTGATTGTAGTGTCTACACTCAGATGTGGCAGGCCATTTGGTCATGGTCCAGAATGCAGTCCCGATAAGAGTTTGTCAGGCAGACATTGCTCACATTAGATAGCACCCCAAATTCTAGCCAGCCATATAAAAGTAGCTGTGCAACTCCTGGCACAGATAGTTTTCATGGTTGGAGGTGATGATGCTGACCTGATGAGTTTACCATGCACACCTCATGCCTGTTCAAGATGCCAGGACATAGCAATGGCACAGTGCTTGACTGTATTCATTTAGATTCTCGTGCATTTAACAAATACTTTCCCATACCACCGCGAGCGCACACATGCACACACACACACACACACACACACACACACACACACACACACACACACACACACACACACAAATACATACATGCAAGTTATCTAAGCGGAACTGTTGACTTCTATACATATCTTGCTCCTGGCCCTGTCAATTGGATACTTAAGGAATAATTTTTTTATTACTTGCACACGGTCAGTTCTCTGGTGTCAGTCTTTTCCTCCTGTACCCCCCACTCCACCTTGTGCAAGTGATAAGTACAGTGCTCTGCCGTTTGCACATTTAATTGTGACTTGTATATATGTCTGATGCACAGAGTGGATAGCTAATGCATGCTTACTCAGAAACTTTTTTTAATGCAAATATTGTAGAAGAAATGTTGTATTTCATAATTCATAATCTAGTATGAATGACCATTTCACTGTTTATATAAGAGATGACCATACCTCTCAACCTCTTAATGCCAGAAATCTGGACAAAGCCTGAGAAAATGGTGGAACAAAGGCCCAAAAATAGTGACATATTTTAAATATTGCTCTTATAAACTTTAGAAAATTGCTAAAGTAACAAGGTTTTTTTTAACATACATTTTCTGAAGGATCTGAAGTCTGAAACTCAAAAGTATATAATAATTTAGTGACTTCAATCCATAGATCATCCCAGTGATTTGCCAGAAAAACTCAAATTTTATGAGGAACAGACTGAGAATGTAAGCCAAAAATCTGGACATTCTGAGAAAATCTGGACAGTTGAGAGGTACATGCTCATTTGTATGTCTCCAAATTGAACACTTAGCGATGTTAGAGAAAATGTGTTACAGATCCCCCTACCATTGCACATGACCATGTTGCACAGACACACACACACACACACACACACACACACACACACACACACACACACACACACACACACACACACACTGACACTCTCACACATAAAATGCACACCTAAATGCACACATTCACAAAGATATCCAGTCTCACACATAGACACTTTGGGTTAGCCTCAACCATGCTTCTGTATACTCACATATGCAAATATACATATATGCTTATGCACGCACACTCTCAGACTGACACACACACAAACACACACACACACACACACACACACACACACACACACACACACACACACACACACACACACACACACTCAGACTGACACACACACACACACACACACATGCACGCACGCACGCACACACACATAAAATGTACACCCAAACACACACATATGCATTCACAAAAATATCCAGTCTTGTACATAGGCTTTCTGGGTTAGCACCAGTCATGCTTCTATATACTCACAAATGCAAATATACATATTTTCAAGCACTCAGACACACACACACACACACACACACACACACACACACACACACACACACACACACACACACACACACACACACGCAGTCTTGCAGTACTTTCATGCTGTGGTCCTATCAGGTCTACTCCTGCTGTAGACAGCAATGGGTATGCATCATAAAATGACAGTGTACACTCCTGCTGTGAAGTACTCTGAAGTAACATGGTACAGCTTGTTTCTGAATTGCTCTTTCATACTATTTCAGTCTCAGTAATGGATCATAAAATGCTGATCAGATTATTTGTAGAAAGTGAGAGTATGTTTACCATAATAACAGCATGTCTAGTCACATTATAGGAATATGATTATCAGATTAAATTCAGACTGCCTTAGGGGGCATGGCATTTCTGATGGTCTCTCAATGACTCTGTTGCCAGTAACGCATACTGAAGATAATTTTTAAAAGTTTGTAGTGAAGGCTAGTATAACAACAAGAATGATAAGGTATGATAGTGAACAATGAACTGGTGTGGGAATTAAACTACATGATGAAAGGATTGTATTATAAAGTAGATTAAACTTTGTGACGGAAAGTTTGTCTTACAAAGCAGAAAAGAGTTTAAAAGTGTATTTTAACAACTTGAATTGCCAGTAAGAAAGGTTGCACCATTTGTGAAACAGAAATGATAATGCAGTGGATATTGAGAAAATTAGTTGTGGAAGACATATACTTTAGATACTTTGGCCACAGCAAGTAATGAAGCTGAAATTTTACAGAAATGTCAACTGTTAAGACATTTGACACATTTACAGAGGGATAGAAAAGAAAACAATAGCATCTGATACTCTAATGCAAAGTCTTCTGCCATACATTCACAGTTTAATTGATATTTATCTGCTATACATCATAATCTCCAAAAATGTCACTGAAAAAGTAATGCAGTTATTTTTTTAATGGAAATTATACTTACAAACCCGTCCTCAGGAAAAGGAAAAGGAGACTTAGACCAAAACTAAGGACATCTTTAAAATGTACCTTATAATTTTGTTGTATGCATTTTACAATTTAGCAGTTTTGTTGTTTTAATAATGATCCTTAATAGACAATTGATTAGTCTATACTGAGTACTCTGATTTGTTTTATTCATGTCTCTGGTGCTGCTTATTTTAAAAGGAGATTTTTGCCTTTATGTGCTTAATAGACATCATTGACGTGTAGGATTGTCAGCCTATGGTGTTTGTTCTCTCATTTTTTAAACAATTCTTTAACCAATGCTTTTATAGTCTGATGAAGCCTCAGGGTGAAAGCGCTTACTTTTTGCTTGTTGAATAAAAGTTTTTATTTATTATTTTTTACATCTCGGAATTGATTCCTAGTTTTGTTTGAACTTTGGATTTTTTCACTGAGTTACGTTTTTATATCTCACTGCCGTTTTTGCTCCTGTATATGTTTTGGACTTGGTGGCTGATTTATTTTGTTAATTGCATCACAGGAGCATGCTTTCCCTGGTGGTCTTTGTTTTTATTATTATAAACCACATTATTAATTTGAAAGACTTTCTAATTCAGGTAAAAATTAGACTTTTGCAGGACCCTAAGGTTCAAATGAAAGTCTTACGTAGATCTGCTCAGTTCTCAGTAGGTGGAGGGGGCTTGCTTGTTTAACAGCAGCAATAAATTCAAAGGTGAATCAGAATTAACTCTATTATGTAACAGTTTATCATGTTTCATCAAAATAAAAGAAGACACAAGATGAGAGAACTACCTTAGATTAATTTGTTTCATTAGTTTATTCCAGAAATAAGATAGGTCCTCTTAACTGTCTGTACAGTACAAAACAAATGATTATGTAGTACCTGCAAGAAAATAATATAAAACAACTCTGCTATAACTGAAATAAGATTAGTAATGTTAAGTTAGGCACTTGACCCACAGGTGTCAATTAACGGTATTAGAATGTTGAAGTCTGACACTTTATAAGTTGACATAAATCCTCCAATAACAAAGAATAACATACATCACCAGTATCCTTTTCAGTGACTGCTACTTTCCGTAAGATTAAACTACAACCTTTCATAATATTTTGTAAATTCTCTTCATGGGTAAGATAAGAATTAGACTCCAAATCAAGAAAACAGTTGTCATAATTTGTTAGTTGGCAGAGGTGTGCATCTCAACAAGCTAGCAAAGAAAGAGCTGGTGTAATGAGGCAAAATGCAAATTTGACTGCTAAACTTGAAATAACATTACCCCATAGGGTACTACTAAAGACCATAAAAATAGTAGATATACTGCAAGCTGGTTTTAGTCGATAATGTAACGCAGTGAATGAAAAGTGTGTGTGTGTGTGTGTGTGTGTGTGTGTGTGTGTGTGTGTGTGTGTGTGTGTGTGTGTGTGTGTGTGTGTGTGTGTGTGTGTGTGTGTGTGTGTGTGTGTGTGTGTGTGCGCACAAGAGTGTAACCCCACACTGCTTTCTACTTAAATTTACCATTTCTGAGATTGCATTATAGTTGGGAAAAGACTTGTGTCCCAACCTTGGTATTACAGCATTCTTATTCTGTCATTGACATTCAGCTAGTCTGTTTTCTTGACACCATTTGGTTGACATAAACAGATGCTCGCTATTTATGCAATATCAGCAATTCCTGAGTAGACATATATATATATGAAATTAAGGTTTACCCTCCTGCTGGAACACTTGCATTTAGCTTGGCCTGTTAAAGGTTTAATCGTCAGAGAAATTGGAGTAGCTCTTGACATAATTTTCCCATGTATTTCGGTCAGCTTTACTGACATAGGTGCTATGTCCATTCTGTATAGGGTAATACACACACACACACACACACACACACACACACACACACACACATATATATATATATATACACACACACACACACACACACACACACACACACACACGATTAAAAAGCGAATTCATATATATATATATATATATATATATATATATATATATATATATAAATATATATAAATATATAGATGGATTCACTTTATAATCTCGAAATACTGAAAGGTCCACAAAAAACTGACAGCCCAAAACCACAAATCTTCAAATTGCGAATACACACCATATACAACACACACATACACCACAATACCCACACTTCAAAAAAAAAAACACACACAAACATAACACCACACATCCACAAATGTACACTACATATAAGCAGGGGGGAAAGCCCCCCACATCCCCTCTACTTATGTATACTAACTCTGTGATCGCACAAACAGAAAGAGGCAGTAAACTCACGAGTTCCTATCAGAATGATGAAAAATTAAGATCTCAAACGCTCGGATAAGCTAAAATGCAGGTAATTGAAATTGATATTGTGAGATTGTGGTACAGTGAAGATCGGAAAATTTGCCCTTTCCTCACTGTAGTGCGATCTCAGAGTTGGACGACATTTTAATTTTTTGTTGTTTAAATATAGACCCTAAACTCACACCGAGACATTCTACAATCCCTCATGTGCACGCGGGCACACACACACACACACACACACACACACACACACACACACACACACACACACACACACACACATAGAAACACCACCACATCCAACACTTAAACACTCATACATTTACCTGCCTACCCTAACCAACAAGTACAACTTACAAACATACTCACATACACTCAAACACCTACCCAAAACCATTGCAAAGACTCACTTACCATAAATTCCACCTAAATCCACACACTACACCGGACACCATCCACACAATATACTACACATCATGTAACGTAAAGCCATAACTGCAAATCCAACTTAGCTGGATTCGCGAGTATGCACTTTCGCTATTTTGAAGATTCGACTTTATGGTCTCGATATACTGAAATTTGGCCTTTCAGTATTTTAAGATTATAAAGTGAATATATATATATATATATATATATATATATATATATAAAACAGGAAACACCAAATGCACCCAATGTCAACATGCAATGCACTGATGCCAAAATGTCAAAAATGCTGATGTTGACCTGCAACTATGCAAGTATTGAAAAACAGCCCTGGAGCATGCAAAATTTAACAAAATAAATAAATAAATAAATAAATAAATAAATAATTCATTTTTTTGCAGCGATCACACAAACACTGAGTAAGAGCATATTTTCCTTCCCCAAGAATTGTGAGATCTTGAACAAATGACAACCAGCTGCTTAGTTGATCATAAACAGTCAACTAAACAGCTATCATCCAAAAAACCTTATCTATCAGCTATCAATTTGATCTTTGCAGGAAACCCATATATATATATATATATATATATATATATATATATATACATACATATATATATATATATATATCTATAGATATATATATATATATATATATATATATATATATATACATATACAAGCTTATACACACACACACACACACACCAGGATTCAGCAAGCTCTGAACAGAGTGCCTGAATAGTGCCATAGCTGCTGCACGTGATATGGCCGACAAGTGAGCCCCCTGAGATGTGAATGAGCACCCCTACACTATTCCCGCATGGACACCACTACCATGTGCTAATTATCTCATTCGCTGGTGAAAACCATGCAAATGAGGTGATTTAGCAATTCAGGAAGCAGGCAGGCATCTCTTTAGGAATAGTGTAACCTGCAGAAATGTTTCTGCAAATTACAATGACAGCTAGAAAGAAAGCATGTATTCTATGTACTATGCATGCCAATGGCCAAATATATGGCTATTGGCATGAAAAATAGGTGAAATCTTATAAAAAAACAACTTTTATTTATTTATTTTTTGGCCGATCTTGGCAGTTTAAGCGTAGGGCAGAGGTGCCCAAATGGGATCGCCACGGAAATAAAAAAAAGGGGGGGGATAAGCTTTTATACCCAAGTCTACATTTTGCCATAATAGTCAATGGCATGCATAAGACAACAATTTCAGGGAATAGTGTTTGCTAAGGGGTAAGACTCAGTGTGAGTGTGGTAACTATGTATTAGCTTTCTGGTTTAAGCAAATGAGGGGATTGATACTGAATCACACATTTCCTCTTAGTGTTAGCTTGTACCCAACCATCTAGATGCAGCAACAACATTGTATAAGAGGTGGATGACCTCATAAGGAGATGTGTCATGCATGCAGTAAGCTTATTGGAGCTCTGTGGCCTGTATTTGCCTTTAGCTAAGCACAGCTAAGGAAAGTGGTTTGTCTCAAATTGTTGAGCACTGTTTTCCTTGCTTAAATG
Organism: Protopterus annectens; assembly: GCF_019279795.1. Classification (NCBI taxonomy): domain Eukaryota; kingdom Metazoa; phylum Chordata; order Ceratodontiformes; family Protopteridae; genus Protopterus; species Protopterus annectens. Next base: position 1,156,735,092 of record NC_056732.1, on the reverse strand, counting down.
GGTGTGCGCACTACGCACCGGGTTTTAACCAAAAAAAAAGGAAATAGCAGCACTGCTCACATCTGAGCACTGGGTGTGCACGGTGCATCTCGGGGCATAAACGGGAAGGCAATGGGAAGGGAAACAGCAGTAGGAAGGCAATCAAGGAGAACTAGCATAGCTGGCAGGTGAAATGTATCAGAATCAGCCAATTACACAGGCAGCAGCCCAGCCCACTACTATAAACTATGCAAACACCTTTCAGTCTGTTTTTTCCCCAAAAACTCTACACCACCAGTGTACACAGACAGGGAAATTATACCTGAAAAAACTAACAAAATGTTAGGGGCTGCTGTCACTCTCATACATCAATATGTGGAAGAGACTGAGGGTGGTGAGGATGTGAATGCTGGTGACCATCCCACAGTGAGGGGAGGAGATAATTGTACAGACCTAGGGTAACCTACCAGGGGCTACATGAGCTGGAGGTAGTGGAGTGCTATAGGGTAGACAGGGACATTCTACAGCAAATTGCTGAGCTGTGCCAGCCCCGCCTCACACACAGAACCAACAGAGGGGAACACATCCCACTGGATACCAAGGTATGTGTAGGCTTAAGAATTCTATCCACAGGTACCTTCCAAACAGCAACTGGGGATATCATGGGTATCTCACAGGCATCAGCATCCAGGGTACTCCACAATTTCCTGGATGCCATGTCAGTACATGCCAGTGAGCACATATATTTCCACAACACTTGTGAGGCCTTGACCAGCAATATCCATCTCTTCCACCAAATAGCAGAAGACCCTGAAGTAGTGGGTGTTATAGACTGCATGCACATACACATCAAAACACCACCTGGTGAGCAGAGTAGGTTCTACATAAACTGCAAGGGCTTCCCCTCCATCAACTGCCAGGTCATGTGTGATGCCCAGGGCATTATCATGAATGTGTGTGCTGGCCACCCTGGAAGCTATCACTACTTCCACATCTGGCATATGACACAGCTGTACCAGTCATTTGCCATTGGGGACATCACATATGGCCACCTATTGGGGGATGCTGGCTATGCACTGGAGCCGTGGCTGATGACTCCCCTCAGAAATGCACACACACTTGAACAAGAACTACATAGTGTGGCACACGCACAAACCAGAATCTTTATAGAGCATGTGTTTGGGATGCCCAAATCATGGTTCTGCTGCCAGGACATATCTGGTGGAGCCTTGCAGTACTCTCCAGCTACATGTACACAAATGTTCATAGTATGTGCCATGCTACACAATATGATCCTGTGAAAACAGCTGCAGCAGAAACAGCACAGGGCAAGGCCACACATCCCCCCCACCATTGCCAAGGCCATCACAGGCATAGAGGGACTCGGAGGAGGAACTACCTGAACCTGCTCCTGTAGGCAGAAGGAGGCATGCCCAGTATGCCCAGGCCTTGGCAAGGAGGAAACGTATATCACATACACTGACTCGGTAGTGACCCAGGGAATTATACCTCTCTCTGACTCGCACATACAGTAAAAGGGATGCCAAACATGACACTACCTGTGTTTACCATGTATAGGGAGTGTACTATGTGCATCCAACACAGTCAGCCCTCCAGCACCGTCCTCTAAACTGGCCCAGCCAAAAGGTAAGACACTCTTCCTATCAATTACTGAATGGATTAGTATGTTCTGATAGTTGTATCTATGGTATGGATGCAAGCATGCAAGGGAATCGGGTGGTTGAATGGAATGGCAGCGGACAGTGGACACCTATATGGGCAGCATGAAATCCATAATGAATACTGATGTCAACATACTAGGCAGTACTAGACAAGGTGACAAATCCCACCGCAGGACATGTGGTGGCCCAAATAATTGTGGGTGTCCATAGGACACACACATGCATGTCAGTGAGGCTCACATACCCACCTCCAGCCTCAGCCAACAGGACAGGTGTAGATGACCATAAAGCAAGGCTGGGTTAAGGCCTCCAAATGATGACAATGATGAACAGACCCCTGCAGTCCTACACAGACAGACTACAACAGGTCTGGGAGTTGTATGTTAGTTCTGAGGGGTAAAAAGTCTGAAACTGAAATGTAAGTCATTAAAACCTAAGATCTGTACTCTACTGATATGCCTCCAGTCTGCATGATAGGTCAGAATACAATATGAAATGGAAACCAAAAGAGTACCTGAAATACCAGTACAGTCATAGCAAATGTTTAAAGTCATCAGGTGTGCCCCCCCCCACAATCCTATGTAGAAATGCAGTAACATGTAAGTGTGAGGAGTAATATCAGTGGAGCACAGATTGCCCAAGCTGGCCTAATCTGCAGGATAGATTGTTGCATGTGTACAATATGCAGGGGTCTGTGTGTTAGGTTGTTGTGTGTTCAATATTGCCTGGAAGTGGTCAGCATGTAGACATGGAGATTTGTGTCTCAGTGACTTATGGGCAATACTGGTGTTGACAGGCCCATGTTCCGACAACTGCAGTGCCAACCACAATCTCCTCAGCAATACCCATGTCAGCAGTCGTCCACACTCACTGTCCAGACATCAATATCTGTAACCATCTGAAAGATGGACATGCCATGAACGTTAGCCCATACATACACACAGTACACAGGTGAAAGTACCCTAGACAGAGTGCATATAATGTAACTATCAACTGTACACAACTTTGGAATTGTACATACAGATTAGCAGCACATTAGTTGTTCTTGTAGTATGGAATACTGGTGTAGTCTGGCCAATCAGTGGCAGACCACAAAAGGCACAGTTATAAAGTAATGAAGGACTGCCTATGTCCACGCACAAGGCAGCATAAGGGGAATGTCTCAGGTATATCTGTGAGTCATCTGCAAGTAGCGTCCATATCACACATGGACTCAGCTCACCCCCCACTATCAGTCACAGGTTTATCACAGGTCATATCAATGCTGTTGGGAATGAGTACAGTATGACCCCACTTCTGTATGGGAATACCCACAGAATGCAGCATGCTGAAGAGGTGTCCAATGCAGGTGTGTCCCTAGCTGTAAGCAGTACTCTGACTGCATCCAGTCCAATGGATCAATATGGACAGAAAGTAATGCCAGTAACAACTCGCACACCTACCTTGTCACCCCAGGGGAATCCACTAGCTCGCAGCCTGGGAATGTATGAGTAATGGAATACACTGTCCTGCTACAGATCACAACCAAATGGCCTACAGCCTTCTGTCAATGGCCTGTGCCTCACCCATAGTGCCAGTGTATGGTATTTCATGGGGTCCTAACTAACAACCTAACACAGTCAACAGAACACAAATGCAAGGCCATGTTGACAAATCCCAGTAGCATGCCCCCCCATGTCCTACTGCATGAACTGTGGACCAATCCATAAATACCGCTCGGATGAAGGGCCAACTATAGGGATACTTCTCAGAACATTATTCTTCTTTTGGCTGTTCCCGTTAGGGGTCACCACAGCAGATCATCTGTTTCCATTTCTTCCTGTTCTCTGCATCTTGCTCTGTCACACCAACCACCTGCATTTCCTCTCTCACCACATCCATAAACCTTATCTTAGGCCTTCCTCTTTTTCTGTTACCTGGTAGCTTCATCCTTAGCATCTTTTTCCCAATATACTCAGCATCCCTCCTCAGCACATGTCCAAACCAACATAATCTTGCCTCTCTGGCTTTGTCTCCAAACCTTCCAACCTGGGCTGACCCTCTAATATACTTATTCCTAATCCTATCCAACCTCATCCCCCCCAGTGCAAATCTTAACAGCTTTAACTCTGCCACATCCAGCTCCTGCCTCTTTGTCAATGCCACTGTCTCCAACCCATATAACATTGCTGGTCTCACTACCCACTTGTAGACCTTCCCTTTCACTCTTACTGGTACTCGTCTGTCACAAATCACTCCTGACACTTTTCTCCTCCCATTCCATCCTGCCTGTACTCTCTTCTATACTTCTCAGATATCACTCGCATAATGTTAGGAAGAGGACAGAATAACAGAAGGGGGGTGTAGAAACATGGATCATGGAGTGTGTGAAGTCTGAAAATCTGATATGTGCCCATACTACCCCTGTCTGCAAACCCATTAATGGGTGGCTACAAACCTGCTCGTAAACCACAATGTGAAGGGGAACTGACCAGATATATGAGCCCTGCCTCTGGGGAACTTGGGTCAATCTGTACAGCTGAGAGGTATGGCCACAGCAAGATATAGCCATTCTGTTAAGTTGATATATGTGCAAGAAGGTGATCCTCAGCCACCATACAACAAAGGTGCTGGACCATTTACACAGACCCATCATCAAGTGTCTGTAGCTACCCCTCTAAAATGGCAGGAGTATGCAAGAATGTGTAGGCTGTGGCCCAGAATACTGGACTCAGCTGCATTCATCATGTATTTCCCGGTAAATAACTATGAGCAAATAATTATATTTGTCAGTAGTTGATGACATAATACAGTATTCCCCTATCTTTCACCCATTGTGACTCTATATTGTCAGCCTATCTAGATATCCTGCAGAAAGAGGTTGCTAGCTGTAGAACACCAAGCCCTAGACTGGAGTACAACCGTACCTGGAATGGATTCACACACTCAATACAGAAGGTCATACTGGGCATGCTCCTACCCTTAAAGAAATTAAGCCTATGTCTGACAACACAGTGGACTATACATATATGTCATGCAGATATCTGTGCACACACACTAAATTGTACACCATTTATGTTTCACACACGCATTGCATAGGAATACTCACACATATCTAAGGCCAACAGACTATAATATGTCAAACATGCACACACACAGAATGTGGGAAAGAGAAAGACAGACAGTGACAGAGAGAATTCCATTATGAGGCCTGTCCTACCCACTATACATCCCATTAGCCTATATCACATGATGTGCTGATGTCAATCACTGTAGACATTCCTTTTGGTAGCCCTCAGCCCTGTGGTGTCTGTGGTGCTTGTGGTGTGTGTGTGTGTTTCCAGAGGAATGATGTATGGCCCATTCACACACACTGCACTTCCCATTGCCCATGTTAGCAGCCCTGCTGATATCAGTCACCTTGAAATAACCCTTTGGGCAATTTTCAATTCTATAAGCTCTGTGGCACTCACAATAACTGTGTAATACTGTAGTGTAGCAAATTTGTTAGGTAGGAGTTCTGATTATTGTCCTGGCAGCTGTAAAAAATGTGTGTGTTTGTGTGAGAGTGTGTGTTTGTCTTTGTTGACACCGGATTTTGGTATCATTCACACTTACTACACTTCCCTTATCCCTCCTTTAACACTGCTGCTGAAGTCATTCACCTTCAAAGATACATTTGGACAGCTTTTCAACATATAAGCTCAGTGGCACTTATGATAACTGCATAATACTATAGTGTACCAAACTAGTTAGGTAGGAGTTCTAATCCCCCACATATCAACTGTTAAACTGTATATGTGTGTATTTGGACTTGAATGATTTTGAGGCCATTCGCACTCACTACATCTCCCATTGCACTACTTTAGCACTCCTGCTGATGCCATTCACCTTGACATAACTCTTTGGGCAAGTCTCAGCACTATAAGCTCTGATAACTGCATAATACTGTAGTGTAGCAAAGTAGTTAGGTAGAAGTTCTAATATTGGTCCTGGCAACTGTGAAAATGTGTGTGTTTGTGTGACAGAGTGTGTGTGTCTTTGTTGGCACCTGATTTTGGTGACATTCACACTTAATACACTTCCCTTACCATTTCTTTAGCACTGCTGCTGATGTCACTCACCTTCAAAGATACCCTTGGAGAGCTCTCTAATATATAATCTATGTGGTGCTTGCAATAACTATGTAATGCTATAGTGTAGCAAGCTAGTTAGATAGGAGTTCTAATCCTGGTCCTGGCAACTGTGAAAATGTGCGCATTTGTGTGAGAGAGTGTGTGTGCCTTTGTTGACACCTGATTTTGGTGTCATTCACACGTATTACACTTCCCTTACCCCTTCTTTAGCACTGCTGCTGATGTCACTCACCTTCAAAGATACCTTTGAGCAACTCTCCAACATATAAGCTCTGTGGCACTTAAAATAACTGCGTAATACTATAGTATAGCAAACTAGTTAGGTAGGAGTGCTAATCCTAACTGCGAAAATGTGTGTGTTTGTGTGAGAGAGTGTGTGTGTGTCTTTGTTGGCACCTGATTTTGGTGTCATTCACACTTAATACACTTCCCTTACCCTTCTTTTAGCACTGCTGCTGATGTCACCCACCTTCAAAGATACCTTTGGACAGATATCCAACATATAAGCTCTATGGTATGTGCAATAAATGCATAACACTGTAGTAGCAATACATAGCTAGGTAGGAGTTTGACACTCAGTACTGGTAAGTGTGTGTGTGTGTGTGTGTGTGTGTGTGTGTGTGTGTGTGTGTGTGTGTGTGTGTGTGTGTGTGTGTGTGTGTGTGTGTGTGATCAATATCCTGTGTGGGTGTTGTATGTGCCAATGTCCACATTACAAGGCCAACAGTTGTCAAACACTGTAGAAGCTGGTGTAGACAATCCACAGCCATAAATGTCTAGTGCCATGTGCAATGACTATGTGATAGTATGGATTAATGAACAACATAGACAAACCTTATAATACTTGGAGACCACTCTCCACCCACGGATCATACACAAACATGCTTGGCTAGGCAGCAATCACTAGATCGGTATTTCCTCTTGCAAATTGCCTCACAGATACTACCCATGGTGTGACTGTAGTGGAATGCATGCCTATCGATCACAGCAGTGCTACTGACATTAGAAAGTACTTTGATATGTTGCATCTCCTGATGGAGTATATGTTATGCAGTGACTAAAAAGACATGGAACCCTGTTCCATCCTCTCAGTAGCCCAATCAATGTGTACAGTGGCCATTTTACCATATTCCCCACTGGATGCCTGCAACAACTGTAGAGTCTGCAAATTTAGCCAATAAAGGGAATACCATGCCTTATACACATGCCCTGTATGGACAGACACCAATAACACCAATGAATCCCTGTATCATACTGTCTATGCAGGTGTAATCACTACCTCAGTTGCATAGCCAGGTATCATCAAATGAAGTCAGGAATGCTACTTCTGAAGATATCAATCTGTCCACACAACATGCCCCAGAGACCTCAAACACACTTCCTCACTTCAAAGAACATGCATGTGGGACATGTGCACAACCCAGACACTGTCCATGTTATGGAATATAAATCACATACATGTGCAGCAGTGCACATCACTGGCCACCCACAATAGAAATCTGGATGAGTGGATGGGGAATGCAATACCCACCCCTGGGGACCACTCCAATGACTATACTCTTGAACCACAACAGGGACTATTTCCATGTGGCCGGATGCCAGTGTATTCCTTGGGCTAGCCTTGTATAGCCTTCAGGCCCATTCACCTACTACACACCTATGAAGCAATGAACCTTTGGATCTCAATACTGGCAAGTGTGTGTGTGTATGTGTGTGTGTGAATAGTAATCCCAGTGTGTTTGTTTGATGAATATCCCCCTGTGGCTGTGGTTATTAACAATCAGAGGTGTGTCCAAACCTCAACACGTACCATTCTCCATTCTACAAGAGATATAAATCAACATATACCTATGTACAACCCTCAGCTTTATAAAACGTGAGACATATGCAATCACTGTATTACAGACTGAGGATTTCTGCTCATATATTGTACCCTGCCTAGGACATGGTGGATGTGTCACCACACTACCTTACTCTGTAGTCATGCTGCAGGGCCACATCCTGGTGAAACACAGATGCCTAGAACAGAAATGGGATACAGCATGTGAGAACACATTCACTCAGCACTGCACTTATGGGGTGAGATAGGGGTAAAGCTGGCACTAAATGTGTTGCCAACACTGTGGCCAATATCTGTTGTCTCAGGATAGGTATTAGCATTGTGCAATAATTTGCAGCACTTGTGTTTAATGCTGTGGAGGTTGTTGATGTAACTATCAAAGGCTGTTGTGACTGTCATTGTCTGCTGCATCTCTGCCATCATAGATGCCCGTAGAGGATTCCATGTGGGATCCAAAGTTGTGTTTAAGTCTAATAAGGGAGTTCAGCAGTCATGGGACACCATCTTTCTCTACAACAGTGTCCTCCTTCTGATGTACACTTTAGTAATGGCAAGGGACCGTCACATTGTCTACCAGTGTTTGGAGGACAGTGTCTGTGTTTGGTTGGCTCTGGCTAATACCATGCATTCAAGTATCTGTTTGTACAGTGTATATGTGTATGATTCCACAGTCATGCAGCCATTTCCCATTGCCATGGGTGCAGTGAAGACATCCACCTCTGTTTTTATGTCTGCAAAGCCAGCTTTGGAGAGGGTTTGCAGTGTGCTTACCTTTGTAGGGGTTGTGTCTGACATGTTGAGTTCCATGTTGATTACAGCCTGTGTGGATCTCACCATGTAGGGATTGACAACTGCGGATGAGCAACAGTCCCATATTTAAGTACTCAACACAGGTCAAGGTTGTTGCATCCTCTACTGGGGGTCAGTATGCGATGGTCCAGAGCAGTGGAAATGATGTGTTGGGCCACTGTACAGGAGTTTGGTCACTTTCCCTTGGTGATGGAGGGGTAGTTGACGACTCATAGTATGTCATTGTTGTGTTGGCTCATCATAGATGGCAGGATGTTGAGGATTGTGCATTGACAGTCTCGGGGTCTAGTTGTGGACCCATAGCAGGCTATGGTCTGGATTGCACTACTACCCCAAGGCAGTTTTGCCGGAAGTATCTCCAATGCATTATGATGGAATACTAGTCTGGAGGTGTTCCTACCCATAATGAATATGAAGACAACCATGTTTGAGGCCTGGCAGATATAGAATGCATCATAGCCTGATATTGCAGGTCTGCTGTCTGCTGCTGTGAACCACCTCTCCATTACAGCAGTATGTGTCCTGCACTCCAACGACTGCTCTGAGTGACTGCATCCTGACAGTTAGATGTATACTGTTGAGCAGCATGACCCTCAGATTGCAAACATGTGTATCTGTTATGGTGGTAATAACATCAGGAACACTGCCTAATAAGGCATCATAGGGGTGGCAAGACACTTAACAATACCCAGGAAATCCAGTGGTGATGGATGTAAGACATCTGTGGCAGGTCATTAGGTTTTTTCAATCATGTAATCCCAAGCAAAGAGGTACTGGATCCTCTGAGAATGACACATAACACATAAGCCAATGTTGCAGTCAATCTGTTGATAGTACCACAGCATCATTCTGGGTGACAGTGGTACACTGCCCAGGGCTACTGTTACACCTGCCTGGACCATATAAATAGAGAGTTCAACCATGCCTCTTGTCAAGTCATTCACACCCACATGGATACAGAGTGATACTCGTAGTTGTTGTGGAGTGCCATGACTGGCTGTGTCATGTGTTGGATGCTGGCATCTGATAGATATTTGGCTGCTACCTGCTCCATATTCAACTTAGTGAGTAGGATATGTGTGTGCCTCAGTAATGAGTTGCCCATGATCACTGTATTGTGCAAGCTGGTTAGCCTTAGAAGCTTAGGTTGATGGGCACACTGTGTAGGTTAAATATGTGTCCCTTGGCATGTGCCATATCATGGTACATGAATGGGTGTATGTCTTGCTGGTGTGTGCTGTTTGGGTAAATGTCCATTGAGTGCCTGGGAAGCTGGGTGTGTGGCTTTTCACTGTATGTCATGGCTGTCAAAGTGTGTGTCATGGTGAACTACGTGTTCCACATGGTGTGGTGCAGGTGTTGATCATATCCTCATGACCTGCTAGTCCACTCTTTGCTGGAGAGTGCATATGTCCACATTGGGTGATATATGGGTAACCCTCACAGGTCTATGTGTTTGGAGTTTAGAGGGAAGGGTTGTCTGTGCAGATAAGGCAGATGGAGCAGTGCCTCACAATGGACAAGAGCACCAGGTTAATGGGTGAAAGCACAGATAACCACCCTACAGACATGCCAGGAGGGGTAGACATAACTACCACGTACTGGGGCTACTTTTGTGATGAACGAGTACTTCTGATGGCTCCCAGGTGTGCCACACATTGTGATACAATAGCCAGATGAAGTGCCAAGCTATAATGCTAGTTGAAGTGCAAGACAGGAAGAACTAGCATGATGTACGGGTGGAACAGAAGGCAGACTGTTTGCTACCTGTAATAGTTTACCACAGCTGTGCAGTTACCAGTGGCTTTGGCCATATGAAAATTCTGTAAGCTCTGTAGCATGTGTGGTAACTGTGTAATACTATAGTAGACATACCTAGATAGGCAGGAGTTCTAATCCTTATGCTGCCAACTATGTGTGTGTGTGTGTGTGTGTGTGTGAGGATCATATATTCTGTGGCTTATACCATTTTATTTGTATACCATACATGGCTGGTGACTACCTCCAACTGCCATGACTTTATATAGTGTGGTAACAGCATCTGCCTCACATGCACTATGTTAAACCATTGTACAGTCCTCTGTACAGATGTGTCTGGCATATCCATATGGTTGCAACATATACATGGTAGGAAGTGGTCTGTGTGCCTTAACAATGCCCATGGATGTGATATTATAGACAAATAGGCCACAGTGAGTGTACTGACACATATGGCAGCATGAGGCATCATACCTGACTGAAACATCATGTTGATACAACGTCTGCCACCCTCACAGGTGGCGTGCCTTGTAAGTGCAATACATAAGTACACACACACACACACACACACACACACACACACACACACACACACACATATATATATATATATATATATATATATATATATATATATGTATATATAGACATGTATATCACACTAGTATTCACAATTAACATGTGGACATATGCGACATACCATTAGCTGGCCTAAGAGTGTCACAGTCAGTATTGTCCAAACCACACTCCAGTAGTAGTCATATGTGACTGAGTCAGGGGTGTGAGCTGTGTTCTATGTCACTACAGACAGGCACAGATGCTATGGCCATAGGTTCTGATCAGCAGTATATCAGTACAGTTAGTATTGTTGGGAAATATTTGTTGAACTTCCTATTTACCTCTTTTGCATACACCCTACTACATTCCATTACATGATTACTTGTTTCACATACCTATTTTGTTGTCTGTTTTAGTTGCTGTATTTCACAGGTAGATGGGTGTGTCTCACAGATGTCTTTTTCTAGTCTGGTTGTGATGGTCTTGCTTTTTGTTTGTTTTCTTTCTTTCTTTCTTTCTTTCTTTCTTTCCTTCTTTCTTTCTTTCCTTCTTTTCTTCTTTCTTTCTTTCTCTCTTTCTTTCTTTCTCTCTGTCTCTGTCTCTCTCTGGTAGATGCAGAGATATACATCTGTTTTGCATAGGCAGCAACTTGACTTTTGTAGGCAATGCTCATGATCAGCTGTTGGCCTGTGCACGAATTGGAGTCTCCCACCTTCTAATTCATGTGGAACAGCTGTGGTATCATTCCTATAGCCAATTGCAAGGAAACACACTCACTTAACTAAGCACTTCATGTGGGTGTTAGCCCTTTTCCTTCACTGTGAGCAGGACTTCATGTGGGTGTCTGACAAGCAGCATCACAGACAGTAGTTGGAAATATCATTTACAACAAACACTTTGGAGACAGGCCAACAAACCAGAAGGGGATGTTCCAGACATGGGGACAGAATGTAAGTATTGCTATCCTACATTCGAAGTAATGTTAGTTAAACAGGGTTTGTGTGGATATGGCTGTTCTACATGATTTAAAGTCTGAAATGACAGTGTTATGTGGTTGAGAAAACTCTCACCTATAGGGCTATCTGCAGACTGGCTACAGTTTGGAGTCTCAGATTTGGTGTATTACTCACACATTTTCTGTCTGTATAAATGCAGTAGCATACTCTGATGATTACAGTCAGTAAATGGTAACATTAATGAGTGTTACTGACTTCATATCCCTCAGAAGAGATATGTTACAACAAACCCTGTTACACTAGCAATTTTCTCAGTTTATAACAGCAATATGTCAATAATGGCTCTGTGTTTGTGCC